>NW_006443138.1:17075703-17119229 GCF_000325575.1 Pteropus alecto | reverse complement strand
TTATAAAAAATATTTATAACTAAATCCAGCATGTAGCAATAAAATATTCTGACTATATAAAATAAGTTTTCATAAATATAAAAAATATATATATTTATGGTTTAAGCCCCTAAGTTTTTGATTAAAGTAATTTTTAATGATCTTGAAACATTTAGTTTGACATGGGAGTCTAAGATTTGGAATAAAAAAAATTCTGGGTTTGAATCCTGGCTTTGTTACTCAATAATTCTATGACTTTGAGCAATTTACCTAATTTTCTTGAGCCTAAATTTCTGATTATAAATATTGATACTTATCTCAAAGAATTATTATAAAACAAATAAATCCAATATAATGCCTTGTACTTAACAGATGCTTAAGAAAAGATAGCTGTAATTATATATTTGCTTCTAAAATAATTTTAATAGTAAATGTTACATTTTTCACAATATATCTTTTGTAGTTATCCTCAATCTGTTCATGGTAAGTCTAAAGTCAGACTAGATCCATTATCAACTTAATTAATGACAGAATCTCAGAACTGGAAGACAACTTAAGTGTCTCATTTCTTCCAAAATAAAACTGTAGATAAAGTTAAGCTGAAAATTATGCTGTGTATATCCGTCTAAATATGTAAATGAATACAAAACAGCCTTAGATTAACATCAATAAACAAGAAAGGCTCATAAAAAGTCAAATAATTATTTTGGGTCCTAAGTGCAATTCCATATAAAAGATAATTTTTTGTTATTTTAAATAAAAAATAACACATAAATGGTATTGGTTATTAAGCTGAAATGTTATTTTTCCAGCATTCTTCTGGCAAATGTGGAATTTCACATGGAGAGAAGAGACTGAGATATAGTTCTACTCAGTTCTCTTTTTTAACAGAGAAGTAAACTGAGGCCTTGAAAGTTAGGGGTTAAGACACAGGGGTGAAACATGTGACTTCTGGATTCGGACTACTTGGGTTCAAGTCTAGATCTTAGCAAATTACTTTACCACTCTGAGATCTAGTTTCCTCATTTTTAAAGTGAGAAAAATCAAAATATTTAACTCACAGTGGTTCTTTGAACACTATTAATATATGTAAAGAGCTTAATGCAGTGTCTGACACTTAAATGCTTAATAAATGTCGGCTATTATTACTTGTTATATTATTATTTTATTCTAAATAAAAATGAGAGATTCATTCTATTATCTCAGATCTTTCCGTAAGTGTGTTTCTCAGAACTCTACTTTCACAGACTGGTAACAGGATCGCATAAAAAAAAGTTCATAATAAAAAGAGATCCACAAGTTAGTACGACAGAGAAATATTAAGCAAAGTGAAACATATTTCTTTTCAGCAGAAAATTTCAGAGACTTCTATTTGCGAATGTAGGTTATTTTTTAAGAGATGGAAATAATATTTAAAAATTCTAACCCAATTTGACAAAGAATCTTATTTTCACCATAGCATCATACAGGAAAAAATTCCAATGAAACACACTGAAAATATTTAGTGTCACGCTCTTTCAGAGCTGGATGCACATCATCTCTCACTGACAGGTAAGATGGGCTTAAGTACATTTATTAAAACAAATGACTGTATGAAATATTAATCCTACTCTACTTAATTAATATGCTAATATATTAGTTCTTCACCTTTCAGCTTATACATACATTACCCTTCAACTTGTTCATCATTTTTCATTTTCTGAAGATGAAAGGGGTGTTAATTTCTCATAGCCAAGACATAGTCCTTCATTTTATGTTAACTCCCATAATTGAAGTCATTCTTAAACATTGTTCAGTCTCTATATTTAAACAAAGTATATATTGACTTCAGACAGGAGTACCAAGAAAAACAGTAAGTACATGTTTAAATGAAAGAAAAAAATCGTTTTGATATTTAAAATTATAAAATATAATGTGTTGATTTGTAGTCTTGAAGCTATTTCTCACCACGGAGAAATTCTTATTAATTTAAAGCCACATTCAGATCAGATTTAATAGAATATTTTTGTTTCAAGTAAATTTCCTTACAAAATCTAACATCAAATATTTTTATTTCAATACAGTAAAATGACAATAGAGAAAACGTTACTACTGCTTAATTCAATGTAGGAAGGAAAAGAGGAAAACGGATATTGTAAATGCTCTGGCACATTTTCTCACTGACCTATGGTACATTAACAATCAATAGAGGCAGTGCATTTGAAAAGTTAAAGGTTTAATCTCACTAAAATATTAAAGATGATAGAAAGCAAAGAAAGCCGCATTATTCTTATAATTAGTAAACTGAAATTTACCCAGGCTGCCTTTTGTTGATTATATGAGATAAACTGGGTGATGAAATTATGAAGAAATAGCCCAGTTCTTTAATTTATATCTAAAGTCAGACAATGCAATTAAGCTACAAATAAAAACAGATTGTCTTCCATCAAATGACTACCTCATTATGAATATGAAAATCCATCTAATGGAACAATCATATAATAAAAACTTGACCTTTATACATATGAAAACCCATATATCTGAACCATTGATTTTAATATACAAAATATTTTAATAAGAATTCCATTGTTTTAAAGAAAAAATTGTTTTCTATGTGAATAGACATTTGTTATTTATTAATGGTTTTAACAATTGTCAGGTGGCCAGATGCTAGTTTAAAAATTTCTTACATATACATATTTCATTCATTGTGATAACTTCTTTAAAAAATTGCTCCAAATTGGCCTTTATTTCAATCTATAATTTTAGTTAGAAATAAATCTTAAACATAACCTAATCCAATTTTATCTTTTATAATCAATAAAGTTGAAGATGCAGAAATTTGTTCCACCCTAGAATGCAGGATTCTTAAATATCAGTTCTACTTTCCCACATCTGTGATTTAGACTAATATGTCTTTTTCGTTAATCCTCTGCAATCCACTATTGCATTTAGGTCGTTAGAGAAAGAGAAATACTGACTGATTATTCAAACTTATATAAATTTGCAATTTATATGTCACTATACACACTCAGGGTCCTGTCTTCGGTTTTCAGATTTTGATAGTCAGATTTTTTAGATCACCCAGGGGTCATACCTTCTCTTTGGAGGGAGTTTTCTTTTTCTCCTAGCATAAGGCACCTTTCCCTTCAATAGCAATACTCCCCAAGTCATTCTATTATTTTATCCCTACTTGTTTTTTTAACAGAGATTTGTCAGTATATAAATTTTATTACTCAAAAGGCCATTCTTAGCATTTTTATAAATGTCTCAGTGCATATGTCACAAGTTTCTCTAGTTAAGAATACCTACAATAAAGCATTGTAATTGTTATTTCGTATCATGTTTGTGTAGATTTTCTCACAAACTTTACCATTTTCTTTGTTTATCATTTCTCTTTGCATATCAATGGTCCTTCTGGGATTCGTTTCCTTATTCATGATGTTCCTTTAGTAGGAAATTTCTTATAAATAAAGGTTATCACTCTTTGAAAACATCTATATTTCATCTTCCTTCTTGAAAAAAAAAATACTGGGAATAGAATTCTAGAGTGACCATTTTCTCTTAACACTTTGAAGATAATTTGCCTGATTTACTCTATTACATTACTGAGAAATTCTCTGTTGTTAATGAGAAATTACCTGTCAGTCTAATTGTAGTTCTCTTATACATATTTCTCTTTCTCCCTGTTTTTAAGATCTATTCTTTGTCTCTGCTGTTTTATACTTTCATTATGTTTGTTCTAGGTGTGGGTTTCTTTTACTTACTCTATTTGAGATTTGGTGTGAGAGTGGGTGGACCATGCCTTTTGAATCTAGGATTAGGTGTCTTTCACCATTTTTGGAAAATTTTCAGCCATTTGTCTCTTTAATTACAGCTCCTCCCATTGCCTCTCTTCTCCTAAAGCTTCAATAAGTTGTATGGTGGAATTTCTCTCTCCATTGAATGTTTGGTTGCATTTTTATCTAATTTCTTCAGATCTATCTCCTGTTTACCACTTCTACTAACTACGTCGAATTGCTATTTATTATGTCTCCACATTTTATTCCAATATAAATTAGTTTCTTTTAATCCAAAATAGTCCCAGTTGGTTCCTTTCAAAATCAGACTTATCTTGGACTATCAGAATTGATAGTTTTAAAATTTTCTTTTTCAACCCCAAACAATAATCACTATGTAAACTTAATTTAAAGATATAGTGGTTCTATTTAATAGCAAGGATAAATCTTTTCTTCTTCATAGTTTCAATGTGTCTTTCTTTTTAAGATAGTAAATACTTCTAATTCTGTATGTAGTAATTTCTACATCAGGAGATTTGATAATCAAATTCAACAGTTTGTTGTTTCTGATAACTCATTTATGGTATTTGCTTCCTTGTTTGTCTGGTGATTCTTGATGGTGAGCCTGTATTCTTTGGAAATTTATCTGTAGAAATTCTTTGGTTTTAAAGTATGTCCCTTCGGAGAGTGTTTGTTTTTCTTCTGCCAATTTCTTCACCCACAACAAGACAAGACAGGCAAATGATCTCTTCTGACTACTTCTGAAAAATATTTTTTAATTCCTTTACTGCAGGTGTCACTCTGAGTTTCTTGTCTTTTCACAACATTTTCTGGGCTAAGCATCTGCTCTTTTTGCTCTAGGATTTGGCTCCTGAACTTTGAATAGTGGCTCTTCAAATCTAAGCTTTACAAATTCCAGAATATGGGAAACTCTATGAGACTAACAATCTGGTTTCTCTGACAAATAAATTATAAAGGAAAAGGGGTGAAATAATTTCCATGGATTATAAAAGGTATAAAAGATATATCATTTAATGGTAATTCAAATCTTATTTGGATAATGATTTTTAAAAAGAAAACAAAAAAGTCAGACCATTGAGGAAATTTGAACACTGTATATTTATTGATATTAAAGAATTAATATTCATTTTTAATATTTTAGTGTTCATTTTTCAGTGTAGTAATGGTATTATGGTTATGTTTTAAAAAAGAATCCTTATCTTTTAGAATAAAAAATTAAAATATTTACAGATGAAATAATTAATGTCTTGGTTTTGCTTCTAGACATGTAAGGGGGAAGAAAAGTGTGGACAGAGGAATAAATTAAATTAAATGTTCATCCTGAATGATAGTTTCATAGGGTTCATGATACATTTCTCTCAACTTTTGTGAATGCTTGAAAATTTTTATTATGAATAAAAGAAAGAAAGGAAGGAAGGAAGGAAGGAAGGAAGGAAGGAAGGAAGGAAGGAAGGAAGAGAAAGAAAGCTAGGCTCTAAGCATCTAAGTACTGGTAAACACCACCCACATAGCCAAATCTCAAAAACTAGTTTATACCTTATGGATTTATTCTTTCCTTCTGTTCATGGCCTCTGAAGAATTTCTTTACTAGGTCATTCATTTGTTTAATAAAATATTTCTTATATTGTATCCAGCACTTCTAGATATACTGTACTGAGCAACGTCACACTTACTGTCTGGTCTGCCTTATTTCACGAAACAAGTGTGTCAAAAAGAGTTCTTGACAGCCACCCTCTTTACTCAACTAGAATCTTGAGAGACTGACTCAACAACTTTTTTCTCTCATCTTTCCTTCCATCAATGACTATGTCCTGCAAATTCTACTTTCTAAATGTCTCACTTGTCTGTGACCTCGAATATCTCCATGTGCACTCTTACCACTTTAGTTCAATTTACTATCTTCTCACTTTGATCACTGCAATTCTTACCAGTCTTAACTCATTCAGTCTGGTCCACTCTAATTCATTCTTTTCACAGCAGCTCAATTCATCTTTTGATCAATGCAAATTACATCTTATCAGTCCCCTGTTTAACACTATTATGCCTTACTATGGCCTGATGATGAATTTAAAAATTCTTGAATGACCCCCAAGGCTCTGCATAAGCTCACTCTAGTGAGAAACTCAAGTTTTATTCTATAGGGCTACTATCCCTATATTCATTCTCTAAGATCCAATAAGATGAGCCTTGGTTTCAAGGCTCTGGGCCTTTGCATGTGTTTTTTTCTGCCCGGAACATCTCTTCCTTTTCCACATCAACAAGTTACCATTTTTTTCTTTTGGTTACAACTTAATATCACTTCCTTAAAGAAAGATTTCCCTAACTCCACACTGACATGGGTTAACAATTGAGCTACCCATTTCTGTATCGTTGGAACCTCATCTCAAGTAAACACATTTGATTAATGTCCATCTTTCTCACTAGTCTGTAGAAGTCAAGAAGGCAAGGACCATAATTTTCTTGTTGACTATTCCATTTTCTAGTGGTTAGGACATTGATGTCATATAATATATTCTCGATAAAGGTTTAGAATAAATAAATGTGAAGCAGTATGTTGCTTGCTACAAATAGAATGGTGACTAATATAAACACAATCCCTTTCAGCAAACTTATAGCTGAGAAGATGAATAATAAACCTGAGGTTTTATCCTGTAATAGATGTGGCAAGCAATATGATAAAGGGAATATAATGTGCATTTTTTTTTACTTTGTTAATTAATATTTTTCTGGAGCCAGTGAATAAACTAGTTTGCATCACTCTGGATTAACAGTAATGATTATCATTACAGCTGACCCCAATATTTGAAGATTAATATTATTAAAGCATATATTTTTTCTATTTGAAATTGCCCTCACCACCACACTTCAGGGCAGTGTTATATATAAAACTCTCTGGCCGCACAATCGACTTGCAACTATCTGGTCTCACCATTAGCAACATCTAGGCAATATCATTACCAATTGGGGTATTACAGAGGCCTATAGGACCTAAGATAGGTTTGGGGTAGATTTCCACCTAGAAGATTGATATTCATTCAGTTGCTTTCATAGATTTCATATCTTCAAGTTGATTAAAAACTTGTTTACCTCACCATGACTGGCACGTATTAAATGGCCTAATTAATTAGTGAATAAATGTATTGAAGCTCTATTGGTGTCACACTGTAAATATCTCCCAAGGACAGGTGAACTAGATTTGGTCTCTTCTGTTATTAAGCACTACACCAATGAATAGTGTGCTGGCTGAGTAGCAGAATTTGGGAAGTGTTTATTCGTAAATGGATGGCTCAATACTCTGGCCATGTTCCAGGCCTGTATTCTTCTAGAATCAATCAATAAGAGAATAGTTAATTTTGGAATCTTCTTAGTCCCTGAACTGAAGCTGACTGCTCCATAATGAGAAAAGTCACCTTTGTCTATTTATTTATTTACCTTTTATGAAACCATGCTTGAGAATGTGTAATTTATATGTGTAGCGTCTATAAAATTTACAGCCATCTTTGCACATGAACAACAGTTTCTTGCAGAGCTGTTCAATTTTATTTTCCTCTTTGTTTCTACCGAAAATTTGTGCCCCAAGCTCAGAACTCTTTTCTTTTTTCTTCCTTCATGACACTGTTTAGAATATTGAGGATGTTTGCCATGATAAGAGGATTCCAACAAAGGTTTGTCATAGGCAATTGCATGCAATTTGGTTGAGTATGAGGTTGTGGGTATGCATTTTGTCTCTGACAGAGTGTCTCTGCTAAATTACTGACAGTAGTTTTGTGGCTGTTCTGACTGTTCAGGAATATCAAGCCCTGAGATATATTATAATCTGCTTTTTGATATCTGAAGCACCCACAGGAGACACAGTATATACTTTTTAACTTATTCTTTCAGACTCAGTTCTTGTTCCAAGTCATCCCTATTATTTCCTTTCTCATTTCTGTTTCTCATTCTCTGTCTTAACTGTACTTTCTTTCTCAAAGGGAAAGAAGATTTTCCCCTCATGTTTTCATTTGTGATTTTACAAAGAGGAAGTGCTATGGGATAATGTTTTCCAAGAATGACCCAAGGCTGATTCCATGGTTAAACTGAGTTGAACCAGGTAGCTCCTTCCCTTCTGTCTTCTTTTATGTGAGTTTCAGTAGATAGTTTTCTCTGGAAATCTCATATATTTTCCTGATATTTTTCTTGAACTACTTTAGTGTTAAAATGAATAAGTATAATAATAATATAAATAATAATTACAATTTATTTTTCCCTGTAATCTTAATAGAAACCGATTTAAGTAAGCACATGTGCATATATTTCTTTGAAATTTTAAATATAACTCGTATCTTCTTTTTCTTACTTTTTTAAGTAACTGACCTTTAAAAAATATTTGCATAAGACTTTTCTAACTTCAGAATTAGTTTCAGAATATCATGTGCTAGACTTTAATGTGTATGTAAATCAGCTGGGGATTTTGTTCAATACAGATTCTGATTCAGTAGGTCTGAGGAGGGCCTGAGATTCTGGATTTTTAACAAGCTCCTAGGGGATGCTCATGCTACTAGTATACACTACTTTTTGAATGGTAGAGTATTAGACAGCAAAAGCTACAAAAGAACAAAGACCTTGATATCCTTGTTCACCATATATCTGTTTTATCTACTGTAGTATCTATTACATGGTTGGTTTTTAACAAATATTTATTAAGAGAATGATGAGCTCCCTTAATCATTCACACAGTGCTGGCATGACACTATTATTTCCATTTTATGAAAGTTCCAAAAAGTAAAGTGCTTTTCTTGTGGTTTACACAGTAATAGAACCACGGCTTAATCTGACTCTCGTTTTTATCAATGGAGAACAATATTTGCTCCATTCTTCAATGTCTGCTCACTTATGTTTCTCTAGAGTTTCCTATGATTTTGGTGTACATTTGATTTCCATGAAATGCAGATGAAGTTGTCGAAGAGGAAGCAAATTTATCTTTGAAATGTTTCTATATCCATTCACGTGGTCCTGTGTAGATGTCCTTGTAAAATTCTGCATGGATTTCCCAGAGACTTGTTGGGCCTGTTGTCATTTGAATGGTAAAATTTGGAAATATCATTCAGGAGGGAGGAAGAGTTAAGATTCAAATTTAAAAACAGATTTTTTTTTAGTATTACCATATCATGCCTCATAAAAAAAATTCACATAGTACAAAAATTCAAGAATATAATCACCTTGTTAAATTTGGAAGTGCAAAGACAGTGTAATCAGGAAAGAACATGAAGTTGTTCCATCAGGCTTGTGATTTAGGGGCTGCTATTAGCAGCTTCTGAAGTAGTGGGAGTAAATTATATTTGAATGTTGGAAGCCAATTAACTGTAATGCAATATAGTTGAATAACAATTAGTAATTCTACTTCAAAGTATAGTAATGAATACAAAATAAACTTTCCAAAGAAGCACATTTCATTGTGCAATTCTTTAAAAAAATACTTTATAACTGTCAAATCCATTTTGAGTCAAGATGTTCTAATTAATATTTTAGCAGGAATTCTGACAGCTAGGGAAATTTTACCTGCTGAGTTACTACCTTTTAATTACCAAAATAAAGAACAAAGTAGAAAGCATGACAAACTTAAATAGAAGAAAATAAAACATTTAAAGCTAAGAAAGATATTATTCATGCATTCTAAGATTAACTTAACTCTTCCACATATATGAGATGAGAGATGAAAATCATGTTTATTATTTACAACACTCCTTATCTCTTTTTCTTAATGTTCTATAAGGAGAACAGATTTTAAGGAAATTCATTTGCCCTATTGAGTAGAGTAGCAAATAAAGATAATTTGGGGGAATGCAGGGAGACAGGAAGCAAGAAGAGAAATAAACCATTGCTAAATTGTTTATTTATAATAAGAAGAGGAAGTGTGACCCATGAAGGGAAGGGTGAGGTAGTCTAAAGACTGGAGTTGTGGAAATACATGTGACAGCTGCCAAAGACAGAGAGCACAAGTAATCAAAATAGATTTTTAAAAAGCTTTTTTTTATTATGGTGACATTGGTTAATGAAATCCAGTAAATTTCAGGTGTGCAATTCAACAGTAAGGCATATATATATTGCACTGTGTGTTCTTCTCTCTAGAGATCTTAATCTGACCATATTGACTTTTAGAACTGGATAACTCTCCATTATAGGACATTCTTAAACATTCTATGATGTTTAGAAGCAGGTGCTAGCCACTAAAGATAATAGAACTCTTCCCTTAATTGTAACAACAAAAATGTCCCTAGACATTGCCAAATGTCTCCTGGGTGGCAAAATCACCCTCACTTGAGAACATTGATCTAATCTTAAAACTTTTGGTACAGGTCTACTTTAGTTATCTGTGCTTTCCAAGTTCAGTAGGTATATGTGTATAAATACATGTGTAAATTTACTTTAGTGTTCTCATTCGTTCGTTTGTTTATTTGTTTTTTGGGTGGAGGGGATGTGCAGATTGGTCTCACTGCAGCTCAAGGCAAGGGCAGAGGTTTCCAAGTGGGTCCAGTTACATTCAGTTTAACCCTTGAGGGTCTCCTCTGGAATATTTGTAATGAAATGCAGGTCCAACTAAAACTCAGTTTGAATTATCAACTTAGAATTGAGTCCAAATTGTATCCCTATGATGACTGTGAAGGGCAAGTCAGAGAATATTGAACTGACAAGAGGTGTGATGACAGACCACATCAAATTTAGAATAAGATTGTGGAAAACCCCCTCAATTACTCTTTCAGTGTTTGACAGGTTAGAGAGTGGAAGTAATGTTCAAGCCTAGCTGTTCCTATTGAAAAGACAGATGGACACAATGCTATAAAATCTTACTTTAATGAAATACAGTCATGTGCTACTTAATGATCTGAGAATTACATCCTTAGGCATTTACATCCTGCGAACATCATAGAGTGTACTTACACAAATCTAGATGGTATAACTTACTACACACCTAGGCTATATGGCATACTAATTCGTATATTCAGTCTGTCATTGTCTGAAACATCATGATGCAATGCATAACTGTAATCCAATAGAATCCATGTGAAATTCTAGACTTGAAATTGCAGTTTAATCCAATCTTTCCAGACATGATGTACCTTAAATTATGTTATTTCTTGAGAAAGAAAGATAAAAGAAAAATCAGGTATAAGCAATTGTGTGCCAGTAAATATTTAACAAAGGCTTTCAAAACAAAGCATTGATTTGTAGCATATATTTGCCAATTTCTGTGGTGTAAATATATATTCCACCCGTGGTCAATTTCAACACTGATATTGTCACTGACGTGATGTCACTGAAGGCCGGGCTGGAAATAATTTCACAAAGGTAGTTTTCTTAAGTCATTAGGTGCAAGCTCCTACGTACCACTGGGTATGAAGCTTAAATGTCTAAGCAAGATATGAGCCTTGCTATTCTTCACTGGCTCAAAAATGATCCCTTGGAGAGAGAAATGTCTGGAGGTTATAGGGTATATTATCAAATAAGTTTTGAAAACACCTATCTACCAGCCTCTTTGCGATTTCAAAACTTTTTCCTTTGGTATCACTTACCTTTTATTTTGTAGAATAATTTAGCTGTCTTTATCACCCTAATCACTAGGGATGTTATGATCTGTCACAGACTGACAAGAAACATTGGGGCTCAGGAAAGTATTTAGGTATGTAACATGTTTATATTTAGTATGCCACACACCTAAAACACTGAAATCTGCAAATACAGAGATATGTGAGATGTTGTCTTTTGAGCCATGATTCGAACTTGCCTCTGAGTACAATGTTGGTATATCAAGCCTCAAAGGTAGGCAAGTAACAGAGATCATCTATCTAGGAGTTTGTAAGATTTCCCTATTGTAATTATATGAGAATGTAATGCCCTAAAGCTGTATGTTTATAAAAGTACATAGCACTTCATTCAAAAGAGCTTAAGAAAAGATGGAGAGATGTGTGGATTCTTATATTTATAAGCATATGTAAATGTTAAAAAGAGATTTTCCCTAAACATTTATACAGAATCAAAAGATTTCGGTAGCAAGATTTGAAGGTTATGTGAGTGCAGTTTGAAGAATTGGAAATGACTGGAGCAAGTCAGAATGAACGATGTATGAGCACATGACTGAAAAGCTTAGGATTCCCCAGTGCCTATATAGCTCTTACAGATTAGTGAAGTCAAATCAGAAAGAAGGGTAAGAAAAGTGTAAGGTGTTTACCCTAAAGGAAAGAAAATCATGTGACATATCAGCGCGGCCAGCTAATTTAGGCTTGCCTTGGCGACCTGAGTTAGCTTCTTGATCACTGAGGTTGTAGGAAGGAGGATCAGTTTCTATCCAAGGGCTCCTCAGAGCCAACCTAAGTCCTGAAATCTGCATTAAATGTGGTGAAGTATGACACAAGCAAAATCACCATGATCACCCAGGCGCTATTCACCTAGAACCAGACCACAAGACGGACAGGAAAAGTTTGAGTAAACTCATATTGCTAGACTTTTGGGAGATAGAAATCCTCCCAATTTCATTGTCAGAAAGTAACTTTGAGATATTCTGTCTAATCCCTATTGAAGGTATAGTAGAGTTAAAAGCTAGATAGAGCAGGCAGTTATGATATACTCAGACTCTCTGAAATTTTAATACCAATGGATTTGCCTGAGCCCAAGGTCAGTCTGTGCCATATAATAACATCCACAGAAGTTTCAGGTGGGGAGAGGTTAGACTATTTTCAGAGTAAAAAGTGTAACCCAGTGTAAGGACAATTAAGAAGTCCTTCTCTCTCCCCATCCCCCCTTCCCCTACTGAGGGGAATATGATGGAAAAAAATTATTTGTTACATACCTAAAATAAGAAATATGTATTATTGCAACCTAGGATACATATACACAAGTACACACACATACACAATTGTAGCAAAAGCTTTGTAAAACAAAACTTAATTTTTTTATCTATTACATTTCAATGACAGTAATCTTATCCACTATATTGATTTCAGGATCCATTAATAGGTGAATATCTATATTTTGGAAACTATGTTATATAAAACCTTATGTTTCAAAGTGAATTGATCCTAAGGTTAAGTGTTTCTACATAATGAAGGATTAAAGACACCCAAAGAGAAAGATTTTGAAAGGGCAAGGCGACTGGTGAAGCAACATTAGAAATGAGAAGAAAAAAAAAAAAAAACACAGCAGGAAAAACTGATTAGAGAGAGAGGAGAGGGGTGGATGATGACCTAACATCTACTGGATCAAGAGGCACTTTGAGAAAAAAATAGATATGATTAAAATGAATTTAAAGAAAGTTTTATCATATTAGTAGAACTTTAAAGCCATCCTTCTTCTGGAGGATAATATAGAGAATCCTACATTATTAATATAGAATAAAATTTCATATTATTCTTTATTGCTTTTAAATTGGATATTTTGGTACCATAAAATCAATTTATTGGTCCACAGTCAGTATTTTTTAGAAAAGAATAGAAAATATCAATGTATATTGCATGTAATATTATTCTGTAAAAGTATTGTTTTAGTCCTATACATGTGTGAATGTTTCTATACAGACTGCATTACAATGTAAAATAAATTCATTTCTGAGAGTTGGAGTCAAAACACTTTTAAAGCTACTACCCTAGAATACTCTTGAACATGTATCCCAAGAGGCACAAACATTATTTATAACTGAAAAATACTGGCAACTCTAAACATCCTTAAACAGGAAAATAGACAAATACACTGATATTTTCATATAATGGAATACTAGACTGCAATAAAAAATGAAAACACTACAACTATATAAAATATCAGAAATAAATCTCAAAAAACATGCCAAGTAAAAAACTGCCCACAGA
Organism: Pteropus alecto; assembly: GCF_000325575.1. Lineage (NCBI taxonomy): Eukaryota > Metazoa > Chordata > Mammalia > Chiroptera > Pteropodidae > Pteropus > Pteropus alecto. The sequence continues at coordinate 17,105,635 of NW_006443138.1, read as the reverse complement.
AGAGCATACACTGATTTATTTCACTTATATAAAGTTTCAAAATAATCAAAATAAAAAATATATGACTTGGAAATACATACAGATATAAGAAAACTTTTTAAAAAGTAAGAGTGATAAATATATCAGAATGGTCATTATATTTGGAGGAACAGAAAGGACACAGGATGTTCAGGGAACTGTGCTTATTCCATTTCTTACGTTGATGTGAAGTGTATGTGTGTTTGCTTTTTGTTAGCCTGTAAATTATATACAAAAGTTATATGCATGCCTTTTTATACAGGATATAAATTTATTTCATAATAAAAAATTTTACGGTGAAATAACAGTTGTTGGAACAATAGTCTTTTAATTAATGGAAAAATTACTGATTTCAAATATTTATTTTATATCCATGACATAAAGAATGCCTCAAAACTTGAAGAGATGTTCAGTTAATTGAGGGTGAGGTATAGTTAGTTCTAGCTGTATAGTCATCATTTACCAATAATAATTTTTTTACCTCTTTTTACTATAAATATTGTTTTATGTTAAATCGTTTTTTCTAGAAGTTCCAGAAAAAAAATAAAAACAAATGACATTTTTTAAATTAAAAAAGAATAGTGCCTTTTATTCTACATTGTAAAATAAATGACATATCAGAATTGAGTATAATGTAGATTATTCCTTTAGGAAAATGTTATTTATTATATGATGGTGTTCTGTGTGGGCTGAAACGTGTTCCTCCAAAATTCATATGTTGAAGTCTTAACACCCAAAACCTCAGAATGTAACCATTTGGAGATAAGGTTTTTAAGGAGGTAACTAAGTTAAAATGAGGTATTTGAGGTGGGCTCTAATCTAATTTGTGTCTTTTTAAGAAGAAGAGATTACAACACAGACATGCATGCACAGAGGTAAGACCATGAGAGGACACAGTGAGAACCCAGCTATCTGCAAACCAAGGAGCGAGCCCTCAGAAGAAGCCATCCTACCAACACCTTGATCTTGGACTTCCAGCCTCCAGAATATAAATTTCTGTTGTTTAAATCCCCCAGTCTATAGTATTTTGTTGTGGAAGCCAAGCAAACTAATTCAGATGGTACATGCTTAAAGTCAGAAAAATCTAGGCTTGAAAACTGGTTCCATAAAAATCTAGCTATGTGACCTAGGTCACATTATTTAGTCTTTCTAATGCATGACTTTTAAAGGACGAATAATAATAATACATACCAAAAAGGAGAAATAAGAAAATATGTCTGAAGTGCTCATAGAAATTTAGCTATTATTAAAGGTTGTTGAATTTTTTGAACGCTATTTCAACATGTCTCAAAAATATCTCTATCATGAGGACAGGTAATTTTACCCAATGAAAAATATTTTCAGACAGACACACTACAAGGTATTGAACACAGTGTGGTTTATAGTAACATAGAGTAGAAATAATCCAGGTATTTAAAGATAGGATAATAGTAAGTAAATTATGATATAACGAAAGATAAAATAGTTTGTAGTTATTAAAAGCACTGTGATAATATTTATGATACATTAAGGAAAAACAATAAAGCTTTATATTATAGTATGACCTTAACAAAATAAAATATATCTTGAGAAAAGACTAAAAAGAAATAGAGTATGCCAAGCAATTAATAGTGGTTGTTTTTTCCTAAAAGTGTGAGTAAATTTTTTTTAATTATGTTTTCCCTACTCCCTAATATTTATATGAGAAATACAAATTCCTGTAATGTTAAAATATTTCAAAAAGATTTTCTACTTTTGATTCAGACTTCTAGCTCCGAAACTGTGAGTAACAGAAATCCCTGGAGAAAGGATCAGAACAGCTGGGGGGAGAAAAATGAGACAGAAACTTGTTTTTCACTGTATATTCTTTTGTACTTTTGACTTCATATCATGTACATGTATTACCTATCCAAAAACGAAGTAAAACTATGTAAATAACCAAAAGTGTTAGTGATTATATTATTTTTATAATTACAGAATAGAATTCAGATCTGTTTTGATAATTCATATGGCATAGAACATAAACACTACAGGACTTAACAATAACTTGGAGAAATATTTCACTCCAGGTCAACAAACTTTTATCAGGCACCTATTATGTAATAAATGATGCTATATGCTAAGATCGCTAGTGATGTAGGAGGTCTTCATAGAACTATAAATATTTCAGGAAGTGAGAATAACAAAAAAAGAGGTATCTCTGTATTGATAGAATCTAAGTAGCCTATTGTATATCTACTATGGAAAATATGCTACACTTTTTATTACAAGATTTACATTATTCATAGCCATATTTCTTAAATAATTTCTTTTGTATTACCCACGTTTTTCTTAATTCCAAATGGCTATCTAAATAAAAAATATTTTATTATTTTTATATCTCCTTTCTCTTTACCATTTAAAAACACAAGATCATTATGATGTGATATTAAATCTTATATAAAAATAAATAAGATCACAGTGTAATAGGAAAGATGAAAAGAAAGTAAATTTTTTCACAACAAAATTGAAGGCAATTAACCAGCACATTAGTACTCAGGCTTTTAGGAGCGAGAAATTAATCAGAAAGAGTAACTTATTATTGTTGATGATCTTTTTTAAGATTACAAGAGTGAAAGTTGAATGTCATGAAAAATTGCTAGACAGTCATTAGTTAGATTACTTATTAAAAATCTTCCACAACCTCCTATATAAATAAGTACTAGAGTTTAACTGTCCAATTAAGATTTTTTCTTTTTGTGGTTCTTCATAGATATGTGGTTTTAAAAATGTGATAATACTACAAATTGTGAATTATTATTTAAATCACACCAATCTTTGCATAATTGGTAACTGTCGTAGATACATCATTGATAAGAACTATCAAGGAATGCTTTTTATTTCCATCTCCTCAATATGTTCAAGTTGCAAATCAGAAAAAGTCACAATAATTGGGCTGATTTTCTTCAAGTAAGATTTAATGAGCTATGTAATAAGGACTATGATAGCTGCTAAGTGAATAAAAGTGACAAATTTCTTTTCCTAATAAAGATATTATTCTAGTGTGCACTCAAACAATAAATAAGGTAATAAAAATATGATCAAATCATAAGTTTTGATAAGTGCTGTAAAGGAAAAAGAGAAGGTGGTAGTGAAAAGAAAAAGAAATGAGGATATGCAATCTGTTTAGATGGTAGGAGAAGTGATCTCTGAGAATAGGATCCCTGAATTGAAACCTGAAAAATGAGAGTTGACTCAGTGTGGCTGAAGCCTTATGGCCAAGAGGTAAAATATCATGATGAGATTGAAGATGTAGGGAGGGACAGATCATGCCAGTACTTGGATTTCATTTCAGATGCAATAGGAAGTCAATGGAGGCTCCAAGAATGAATGTGCCATGACTGAATTTGTACATTGCTCTTGGCTTCTTTTGGGATATATGTTGAAATGGGCTAAGAATGAAAGTAAAGAGAGCAGTAAAGCGGTTCATACAGGAGTCCAGGCAAAGTACGATGGTGATTTGGACTAGAGTGGTAGCCATGAGAATTCAAAGTTCTGAATTTTATTTGATCAGAATTTGATGATGGATTAGATGCAGAGATAATGAAGAAGAGGCAGAAATCAGGCAAGACTCCTAGATTTCTACTTGAATGAATAGGCGAATGTGGTGTTATTTAAAAATATTAGGAGAAATAGGTTTTGAGAGGAGTAGAGTCAACTATTCAATCTGAGATATGTGAAGTTTGAAGAGCTGTAAGACAGCCAAGTGAAGATTTTATATAGGAAATTGGATATACTAATAGAAGGTTAAGATGTAGATATTTGTTCTAAAAATCAGCTGATATGTCTGGTTTTTTATTTTGTATTGTTTTGTTTTTTTGCTACAATGTGAACCACCTGAGGACTGAGACATTTCTCGAATCGTTTCTCAAATTTCTGATATTCATTATTAAATAAAAGTATACATGAATGAATGAATATTATGAATTTAAACCCCAGGCTTCAGCATGCACATTTAAAATTTTACCATATAAGAATTAATATCCTTAACGATATTTAGCTCTTTTTAATGCTGTCAAACAACTGTGTCAACTCCTAAAATTGAGATTAAGATCTGAAAAATATTTTATGATCAACTAATACAACTCCTCTTTTCACAGGTCAGGAAACTGGGGCCCAGAAAAAGGGTTACTCAAGATTATAGTTGTTAGAATCAGAATTAGAACTAGAACTGAAGTTTTCTTACTCCACAACTGGTGATCATTCCACTACTCTGTATCCTTCTGATCCAAAGCCAGTAAAAAATGGTTCGACTAGTTTGCATGGCATCGATATAACTAAAAGTTTCACAGAAGATCACAAGCCCTGTTTAAATTATAAACTTGCTTATGAAATAAATTCTCCTCAAAAATAACAAAATGTGGAATACTAACACACCACTTTTTAATTTACTCACTCAAAGGACTTCATAAATTAAAGAGAAAAACACCCACATACACACCAAATGACTAAATGTTCTTTGGTTTCCAAGAAATTCTCTCACTAAACATTAGAGTGCAGACATTTATGATGGAAGATGAAGTCACTTTTAAAAAGAAAACATTGGTTCTTTTGAATATATGGAAAAGCAAATGTGTGTCAATAAGCTGCTGAGTCAATCAGACTACAGTAACCATACTAGAATGCTACACAGTGTTCTCAGACTTTTAAATACTTATTACATTTTCCTATATTAAGACTATACCTTAATGACAACAACAATAAAAATTTGTGCAACATAAACATTGCCACACTCGAGAAGCACACAACAGGACCCTTATTTCCAGCACAGGGTTGATGAAATCTATGTAACAGACTATAAAAATTGTTCATGAAAAATGGAACTCTTTGGTCTCACATTGTCATTTATAAGTTTTAAAATACTCAATTCTTTCTTCACGATTTTAAAACATAGCAAATTTAGAAGTCTATGAATCCTTATAACACACTAAGAGCTAACTAAGCTTTAGAATATTGCCATCATATAGGGTTCTTCTAACTATGCAGACACAGTTTAAGAAAACAGCATGGGCTCCCTGAAGCTGATCTTTGCTTCATATTGATTATAAATTCAGACATGTGTGGCACATCTGGCAGGGTAGTCTGTCTGTAGGAAAAAAATGAGGAGACTTGCGAAAGAATTAATCTAAAGGGAAAAGAGTGTAGATACACAGGTGTGGTCCAAGGAGATTAGCACCACCATAAATTCAAAATCTCCAACCTCAATTTGGAACTAAACAGTAACAGAAATCTTATGTTGTTTCCCATGCAGAAGTCATTTCATCCTCCACAACTACTGCAACCTCTGTTCTCCTAAAACCTCTAAATCCTTCCCCTCCCTTTCTCTCCACAGATAGTTTCACCTCCCACCTCAAAGAGATGATAGAAGTAATCAGATGTGAAAACTCTCAATTTCCCACTACCAAAATCGGGAAACCTGCTGATATCCACAGCTATCCTTTTACCTTTTACTGCTGTTTGGGGAAAATGACATCCTACTTCCTATTCATTTATCAATTAATTCAACAAGAAATCATTATTGAATGCTTTGAATTTTACCTTGATTGGAGAAACTCACCCCATTGGTTATTTTCTTTTTTTCCTATGTCTTCAGCATCTTCCTCTTTACTGAATTCTTCCCAGCAGAACTTAAACATGTTTGAATTGGCCTCATCTTAAAGCAACAAATATACCCAAAACAAAACATTTATTCCTTTCATCTTAGCTCTCTAGTCTCCAAGCTCTTACCTGTTTTTGTCCTTTTCTTCCTAGAAAAAATAACTTAAAAAAGAGATCTGTATATATTGTTTATCTCCATTTCCATTCTTCTATTAACTTCTCAACCCACACCAAATGGCTTTCACCCAAACCATTCTGAAAATGCTCACTTTTATATAACATAAAATGGCTTCTACATAGAAAAAATCTAATAGATACTTTTCATTCATCCTCTTGCTTGAAGCATCATCACCAGTATTCAAAACTGACAGCCACCTTCTTTTTCTGGAAATAATGTTTCCTTGGCTTCCAAGACTTTGTATACTCTCCCCCACCTCTTCTTCTTATTATTATTACTACTGCTATTATTATTTTCTATTTCCATGTCCTCTTTTTCTCAGCTTCCCTCAATAGCATTACATTTTAGTGTTCCTCAGTTCTTAGTCCTAGGACATCTTTTCTTCTCTTCCTGTATATTCCATCTAATCAGTTTCATCTACTCTTATAAATTTAATTACCTCCCACAGTATATGCTGATGACTCTCAAACTTTATTTCAATTTTAGAATTTTCTATTGACCATCAGACACATTTCTCATGCATTCTGACTTTTCTAGTTGGAGAAAGCAACCTAAATTAATTATTAAAAAACTGGATTTGTCTCCACTCATTCCCAAAGCTGGCACACAATCTTTATTCTCCACATCAGTAAACAAAAGCACCAAGTTACTCAAGCCAGAAATTTGAATGCCCTTTGACTTTGACTCCTTTCCACCCCTCACACTCTCGTAGCCAAACTCTCTATCTTAAAAATTCTACCTTCTAAATAGCTCTAGAATCTGTCTACTTTTCTCCCTGATCAAAGTTCCAATCATTTTTCAACTACTCTACTGTAATAGCTTCCTAACTGGTCTACCCTTGTGATTACATTCTCAAAACTAAGCTTTTAAAATGCAATTTCTACTATATATCTCCCCGTTTAGAAGTCTTCAATGTTTTCATATTTTTATTACATATATTAGCTTCTATAAATAATAGATAATATTTTATTTATATTTTTAAATTTTTTATACATGAAATATATACTACATATTCCTTTGGAACTAGCCTTTTCAACTAAACATCTTATTTTTTAATGTTATCCTCATCAATTTGTAAGCTCCAAGGTATGTTTTTCAATTGATGAATGGGGTTCCTTTGTATGATAAAACCAGGATTTCTTTATTCATCCCTCCACTGAGTGCTATTATGTTAGTCCTTCTTTTTCATTGCAATAAACAATGCTGCAATTTTCTTGAAAATGTCTCTTGTGCATATGTGTGAGATTTTCTTTAAAGTAGATGCCTAGAAAAAAAATTGCAAGGTCATGGGAATTGCACATTTTGAGATTCACTAGATAATGCATCATTGCATAAGAATGCTATATTGCAACTTTACGATAGTGATTATCTGGAAAGAAAGGGAGGGAGAGCAGAGGAAGAAGGGACATAGGTTTGGGATTTTAACTGAAATTACACACTTTATTTCTTCCCCCTCTCCCCCCGACCCAAAACACTCCTTGGGGCCAGTAGCCTAGCCCCATGATTCACTCAAAGCTAAAGCTACAGTCAAGGCAGCAGTTATATCCCCAAGAGTTCCAATAAATAATTCATCAAATGCATTGATTTCCAGAAGATTTGCTCAGGTATAACCTGGTTCTTCTTCAATACAGTGCAAATATTGCTTTAAAATTGAAGAGCTAGTTCAGCATGGACCAACTAGTGGGAAAGCTGAGGTAGAAAGACAAATTTTAGACTGTAAACATTGAAATAGATTGTAAATGCCTGTTTACTTGCAAATTTATTTCTGTCTTCCAGAGCAGCATTTGCAACCACAAGGCAGGAGAGGGAGGGAGAGAATCCCCAGATGGGATTCTTTTGTGAGCCCTACAGTAGTTCTTGGCAATGCCCCATGGAAGAACCAAAAGTCTCAGAAGGCTGTTGCTCCTAGGAAATACAAAGGAGGTCCAGGATCAGTATCTCAGTAATACCTTCTTCTCCAGATGATGTGCATGTATTCTTTTCTCTCTATGTCATCCTTGAAAGTAAAAGTAAAAATCTCAACTACCTGCCATTTAAACAAGCAGAATTATATTCAATTTAACATTTGTCATGTGAGAAATACTATACCTTTCAGCAAAAATTATGGTCGTTTGTGTCTCTTTGGCACACTGCCAGCATTTTCACCAAGCACTTTCCCTCTCCTGACATCTGTCCTTCCTGCTTAGCACATAAACATACACTGGACCAACCCACGTGTTCTTGCAAGTCTGGAGCTTTCTGCCTCAATTTCTACTGGAGTGCAGAACATTTAAGAAAGGCTAAGAGTCCGTGAGCCTAGGATATTATGTCACTAGGAGAGACACCCAAATGAAATCTTTCTTCCTTTGCTGAACCTGATCAATCATTCTTTTCAACATTCTGTCTTTTCTGTTTTGAATATAACCCACGTGAGGCAACAAACTCCCTTTCTTGTTCACTATGTACCTAGAACATGTTAGCAATTAAGAAATACAGTATTTGTTAAATGAATAAATGTTTAGGGAAGAGATGGATGGTCAGGTGGATAGATGGATGGATTGATGGGAGATGGGCAGATACTTTCTCATAGGTCTTTGTGTCTCACAAAGTACAATATTATTTAAAATGAATCATCCCAATATCTCTAGAATGGCATTAAGGATATATACTCATCCCAGAAAGAGGAAGAAAGCCTTGTTAAATCTTCACTTTGACTCCACTAGGAATAGTTAATGATAAAGAAGGAAGGAAGGCCGTTTAGGAGCACTGTTATTATTAAACACACTAAAATTCCTAAACTGAATATTATTTGCATTATGGAATCTTCTAGTAAATTAATTCTAGTAAATTAATATGTGAGCATGTCGCTTGAGTAGAAGAAACAATTCGTGTTTTCACCAGGATCTACCCTGTCAATCATCTAGAAACACAATTACAGTAATTAGTGCTTTTAATCAATTTCCAGGACTCTTTGTTTCATAGACTGTAAAGTGCACTTAAGGTGTTTCATGAGTGAGACTGTTGAGAAGACTCATAAATAATATCTTTCACAGCGGCAGGCGTGTGCATAAGGAAGGGAAGGAAGGTCACCTTTTTATCAGGCTTTCATATTCTGTCAGTAGGGCAGCAACATGATTAGAACCATGTCTTTCAAAAATCTAAAACATAAATTAGTTCTCTTTCATATGCTTTGGTGCCACTATAGTATTAGTTTTATTGGTATTTGAAGGGAAAAGAATGTCTGAGCCATTTTATTTTCTGTGAATCTGGGGCTACATGTAAACACATTTTTTTTTTTTTTTGTGCTAATACTCAATAATGTGGCTTTGTACTATAAAATAGGTTCCCTGGTTGAAGAATGAACATAGGCAGCATCCCACAGCAGGTAAGACCCCACAAAATCATTATTATTATTATTATTTATTATTATTATTATTATTACTATTATTTTACCTCAATAATCTGAGACAACCAGTTCCATGGAAAAATGTGTGTAGAACTGTAGACACTGACAGAAAACTGTAGAAACATTCAACACCCTTTCAAGTACTAAAGAAGAAAACTGCTGGACTAATTAATAATACATCTCTCAGGGTTAATAGTACTTAGATTGGCTAATTTAATCTGATGATTCTTCTTAAGTTTGTCAGAAGTTATACTAAAGATTCTTTCACTTGTGCAGAGAGGGAGTCAATAAAGAATTAAGAAAATAAATCTAGGTTACCACATAGAAAAAGAAAAAAGAAAACTAATGGTCCGATGAGACATGGTAAAAGAAAAATCTAGAAAACTAGAAATTTGATAGAATTTGGTGCTAATTTTTCCTAAAATGAAATAAAGAATTTAAGGACATGTGATGTTGCACTTTGACCTTCGCCACCCCTAGAGTTCCAGGACACTGAAAAATCTGTTCTCCTAATTTTGATCTTCAACTTTGAGCATGTAGTAGCCTCCTAGGACTTCATTTTATGCATAAAGTTATGATCCCCTTTTGTATCAGGTCTGTTGTAACTGTTCATTATAATCACTGCTGCTTAATTTAGCAGATGGTTGGAACTGAACAATTCTTCTCAGAGGAATTAAATATGGTTATGTCATTTCCCAAGTTGATTTAAAAGCAGTAATTTGAGATCAAGTAATGTTACTATTTCATTATTAGTTCAAAATCATTGCCATAGATCTTTTCTTTTCTCCATTTCTATGATTTTGAATATCTGTGAGGAACTGGGTTAGTCTTCCATTTTTTTAGGTCTTGATGTTCTTCAATAAAGAAATAAAAACGAATATATCATTGTATCCAAATCTTATGTTTCGCAACATGATTCATCAGGAGCCCCAAAAGGGATTTTTCTATTACATTTGCACAACGCTGTTTCTCATCTGTTGTCAGCAAATACAAAGTGGATAGAAATTATTTTATACTGAACTGCTGGTACATGCTAATTCCATCTGCCATGGATACCTTGCACTGCTCTCAAGATACTGATATATTAATCAAATGCAATTAGCACAAACGAAGAAGCTTCATCTGAAAATATTCTCGGAATCTCCTACCTACTCAGAATGCCATCTATGTTTTTTGTTCAATGGATATTCAATTGGCCAAGGACTGTTTTAGCAGGATCATACACTTTGAAAGACAAAAACTGAAAAGAGAGAGATTGCTCATAGTTCCAGATCTGTCTCTAAGTAACAGGGTCACTTCTCTCCACCCTGAGGGCTCTTCCAAAAAGGTAGCATTTCTAAACCAAGATTTCACCATTCATAAGGGCTTATTCTTATATGTTATTCAACCTTTTTGAACTTCCAATTTCTAACCTCTCCCAGCTTCCTACTGTTCCTGTTGAGCTTTACTTTGGACTCCACAGGAAGCAAAGGGAGAGTAATATTTGAGGGTACACATAGATGGTTGATTTAGTCACGAAAGCTCATTACTATGCCATTATGTTTTGTATATAGAAGCTTTCTTCTGAGGAAGTAGAGGATCTTAATTTCAAAAAGGAAGTAAGCTTTGCGATTCCCCTGTGAAATTGGAAAATTATATTAAAAGAGACAGATATCTTCTAGAGAGTGCTGGGATTGTACTAGGAAAGTAGTTAGAAGACCCAGTTTGTGTTTGTGTCTGTCACTTGCTAGCACTTTAGATTCTTTTGTTTTAGTGTCCTTTTTGCAAACACTAATCATGGCTATAAAGATTAATGAAATAATGTATGTATGCATACTCTCATATACATAAAGTTATGTATGTTTATTCCATGTATATGAAAGTTCTCTATAAATGATAAAAACACCGGTTGTGTACAAGATATTTTTAACATTATTATTGTCAGCAACCTCTTTCTGCAGAGTAGTTGAGAAAAAGGAGTGAGAAGATGCAATCTGTGGGCATCCTTGCACCCTGCCTCAGGCTGTTTTCACTATTGCTGCTCCCACCTTGACACCCCCACTAAGGAGATTAAAAACAAACAAACAAACAAACAAACAGCTGTACGATCCTCTCTGTGCATGGTCAGCTAAGTGCCTTGTATCCCGTCATGAAGATGGCAGCTACTGTAGTGCTGATAAATAGCATCCAAGCCCAACTGAAATAGGTCTGCAGATGACTTGCCACGAGAAACGTTCTCTCAGTTTGGCAGAGGAGAAATAGTGTAAGTTTTACAGTCAGACAGACTCATTTTCTTATCATGGTTTATCTGCTTATCTATCATCAGTTGAATCCTGGGCAGTTACTCAATCTTCGTAATTCTTGTAATCACAGTTCTCTCCTGGTAAATTAGAAAGAACTGAACCTTTCAGGGTATTGTAAAGGTTAAGTGAGAAAACAAAGTGAAGCTTCTGGCATAGTTTCAATCACTTACTAGGTCCTCAATACATAGTGTATCCTGCCTTTATTCCATCCTTAATTCTTTTTCTATTCTTTTGGCAGCATCTGAGAAGTTATCAGGACCATCCATTGCAGAACACATCTCGCTGAGCACATACTTTCCACCCCATACCACTAAACCAGCATCTCTCTTAGAAAAAGTATTCTTTTTCTTCCTATAAACTTCAATGACATTCATTGGAAAAGTTATCCTTTTGTCATAATTTCTTGTGATCCAAAGTAGCTTTCCAATTAATTCTTTACTAGAATTACGATGGTGTTTTGCAAAACAGATGATGGGAGGAAGAGCTAGAGAGAGCTCTTATGTACTTTTCCTTTATACTATAGTATTTTGGTTTAAGCCTTTGTCTCAAAATTAGTTTCATTTGAAACCAGGCAAAGCTTCTCATCCATAGCCCATTCTTTTATTAGGATTTACAAACATTTACAGTCAGTTTTGCTATGAGCTTGTATTTATTTTACTTGAGCTACCTAGTGGTTATGTTAAGAATACAATCAGTTGTGTGATTGTGTGATACGGAGATAAATTCTTCTGGCAAATACTGATAAAAGAGTAATGTTTATTAAAATTTCACATGATAAATGGGTCAATCTAAAGAATCAGAGTTTTTGAACGATATGAGGTCCTAAAGAGCACTTGTTTCAATACCTTATTTTTAAACAGCTATCGTAATAGAACATTTTCAAATGTCATGTAGTGTTTCACTAAATGTATCACATATATTGTTTAAAGTCCACATTATATCCATTTAACAGAAGAAAATACTGAAGATTTGAAAGGTTTAATAAATTTTCCAAGGTCAAATGGCAGGGAAAAACTTAGAGACTGCTTATTCTTAACTTTGGTCCTTTTCTCTAAGTAGTGATGTGTTGTTTATGTGAGAGGAAATTGAGACCAAGGGCTCCTAATTGGTTTGAAGAAGTTGACAGAAATGAGACTTCTGGGTTCCTGAAAACCCAATTCAGTCTTCATTTTAACCTTATTACCCATTAAGATATTATGAGATGGACTTCTGTCATATTTTTCTTGAGGGTTTTCATTTAACATTGAAAAATTAAACAAAAACATGGTTCGGTTCCCTGTGTTTTTACTTTATCTCATTTTTTTCTTATCATAATTCTACAGTTTTATTTCCAGTGTATCTTTTTTTTTTTTTAATTACTCAGGGCCTTTTAAATTTCCTGTTCCTTATGTGATAGATAAGGAATGAATGAATGAATGAATGAATGAAAGTATAAATAGCTCTATAGAGAAATGAAAATGTACAATAAAAATGAAATCATTTAGGTCTCTAACAAGTATGGTGTTTTGAATATCAGAGCATGCTTCTTGTCTTCTCTACCCAAATTTTACTCTATATTTTAAAGCATCATAGTCCATTGTGTATCTTGGAGAAGTATAGCCAGGCTGTGGCCCACTCGAAGTAACCAGTGACACTGTGATAGCCACTGTATGAACCATCTTGATTTGCTCCCACATTTTTACCCACTGCTTGGCTGGATCCAGATTCTGATTCAGGGCTCTTTACTCTGGCTTTTGATTCTACCTCTAGTACATGGGTTGATGGCTCAGCAAGGCTGACTCTCTGGGCTTGGGTCCTTACAGCTTTGCCAGGCCTTGGGTGAAGCACATGACTAGAGCCTTCTGCTCCTTTCTCCTTCAGAATTTAGTTCTCTCCTGATTCCAGGCCTAGGTCTTAAATCCTGCTCCCTGACCAATGGAGAACTGCCCAAGACAAGACTGTTCTTCCCCATTAATCAGACATATTTTCCCTTGGCAGTGATAATTTTGTCCATGTCTCTTCACCATCACATTATCTCCTCACAGCAGCAAACATTAACACAACACAAAACAGTTTTTTAAAAAATCCAGGAAGTCAGAGGGTAAAGGTGGCCATACAGGGAAATAATCATTCCATTGACCTGGGAATTAAGACTGCTATCCAGTCACTTTATACTTCTCATGCCTCTGAATCAACAGGCAAAGCAGGAACTTACAGTATTGCCTGCGATGACTGATCCTGACTATCAAGGAAAATTGGACTGCCGTTCCACAATGGAGGTAAGGAAAAGTATGTCTGGGTTACAGGAAATCCCTTAGGGAAGCGGTCCCCAACCTTGTTGGCACCAGGGACCAGTGCTCCCGTGAGACTCTAATACCTGCTGATCTGAGGTGGAGCTGATGTGGAGATGCTAGCACTGGGGAGCAGCTGCAAATACAGATGAAACTTTGCTCTCTGGCCCACTGCTCACTCACCTCCTGCTATGCGACCCATGTCCTAACAGGCGACAGACTATACCAGTCCATGGCCTGGGGTTTGGGGACCCCTGCCTTAGGGCATCTCTTGGTACTACCATGCCCTGTAATTAAGATCAATGGAAAACTTCACCCAATCCAGGCAGGACTACTAATGGCTCAAAAACCTCAGGAGTGAAGGTTTGGGTCCCTCTACCAGATAAAGAACCACAACCAGCTGAGGTACTTGTTGGAGGCAAAGGAAACATAGAATGGGTAGTAGAAGAAGGTAGGTATAGATACCACTTATGAACATGTAACCAGTTACAGAAATAAGGACTATAATCATCATGCGTATTCTTCCTTTTTTTGTTATGAATATTTGTGTGTGAGTATACTAAGCAAATACCATTTTTTTTTCTATTATTCCCTAATCATGTAATATAAGATGTTTTGACTTCATAGCATACTATTTGATAATTGTGTTATGTTAGGCAGAATTCTGATCTTGTTTTTATCTTTTTTGGTAGATTAAGTATGTTTCAAGGAGATGTGAATGGGTGCCAACTTGACAAACAGTAGCCTTGTGATGGTAATTTTATGTTTCAACTTGGCTGAGCTACAGATGTCCAGCATTTGGTTAAATGTTATTCTGGGTGTGTCTGTGAAAGTGTTTCTGGATGAGATTAACATTTGAATTGCAGACTGAGTAAAACAGAGTGCCCTCCCCTATGTGGGGAGGCCTCATGCAACCCACTGAGGGTCTAATAGAACAAAAGGCCGAATATCAGAGAATTTTCTCTTGCTGCCTGACTGTCTTTGATCTGGGACATTGGTCTTCTGCCTTTAGACTCAGACTCGGAATGGAATACCTTTGGCTCTCCTGGTTCTCTGACTTGGACTGGAACTATTCCGTCAGCTCTCCTGAGTCTCCAGCAGATTTGGGGACTTAGCCTCCATAATCTTGTCAGCCGATTCTTCTTATGAGCCAATACATGCTATTGGTTCTGGTTCTGTTTTTCTGGAGAACTCTAATATACCTGCTTAATATTTAATCACTACTTGGCATTATATGATTATTTGTGAGATCATTTATGGTCTTACTACATGTCCTCTGAGTATAGATATAGAAGTAATAGCTATTGTTATTATTATTACAATGTAATAATTATAAAACTATCAACTACAAAAACAGTAATAATATCTAACCCGTTTCACACTTCAAAAATGCCAGGCACTGTTTTAAGTACTTTACATGTATTAATTCATGCGATTCATACATCAAACCTATGAGTTAGATATTATTATGATCCCAATTTACTAAGAAAGAAACTGAGGCACAGAGAGATTAATTAATATACTCAAAGTTATACAGTACATGCTATAGCCAGGACTTGAAACCCAGCGGACTGGACCTAGATCTCCATTATGCAAAGTTTATCTTGTTATTATGCTATTCTGCTTTAGAATTCCATGATGGAAGGCAATGGTTTTCTTCATACTGTATTCCCTGCACCTAATATATCAGAGAAGCACCTTGAAAGTATGGTAATAAATAAGTAGTAGCCTGGAACTAGACCTACTGGATATAAATCCCAATTGTAGCTTGATCACTTTTAACTGTGTGATTGGGAGCAAGTTACTGAAACTCTTTGTGTATCAAGTTTTTCATTTGTGAAATGGGAATGACAATAGAATTATTGTTAATATGAAATAAATCAATATTTGTAAAGTACTTAGAATAGCATCCGGTATTTAGTAAGTGCTCAATAAGTGTCAGCTTTTATAATGATGTTGGTTTTACTTATCATTTTATCCCCATCACCCAGAAAAAAAGGCATGTTTTTGGCTCTCAATAAATATCTGATATATTAAAGAATATATTTGTTGTGTTCCACATTGTTTTCTTTCATCTGACAACTGTGCTGCCTACTGTCCTTCCATTCATTCCTTCATCATCAATAACGTATGAGGCACTGTGCTAGATGCTAGAGTAATAGTGAAGAATAAGACATGGTGTTGTCCTAAAGGCCTCTAGAGCTGAGTATATAAACTGACATAACACATATAACATAATATAGCGAGTGAAATGACATTCTAAACTAAACATTATGGAAGAACAGAGGATGGAACTCCTAACTCTGGTGAAAGGTACCACTACAACAATGCAGAGACCTCCTGCTGTGAATTATTTGGAGGAATAAAGGAAAATGGACTGTTCTCATAATCATTTCCCCAAATGTCAAGATAATGCTGCTGGGGACACTAGTTTGTTAGAATGAGCAAACTCAAGTTTGGCTTCACCTGTGGAGAGATTAAAAGCCTACTTACTTATTGCATACTGAACAAATACCAAGAAGGGTCTTCCAGTCTCACAATCTTCATATATAATTGAGACCAAATAGCCTCTCTGCCTAAAGGAAGAAAGAATTGGGCATGTCGATCATTCGGCATTTACCTTCAAGTGACTGAATGCATAATGAAGATGGCCTTTCACACAAGAGTACTTTTTCTTAAGAATCAGGAAGTCTGGCAATAAGCAGGTATTGGCTTTCATTCAGCTGCTTAATAATTTTATCAGGGACTCACGTCTTTCCTTTCCTCCAGGCTATTGGCTTTTACTTTTATATTCATCACCCCATGGTTGCAAGATGGCTACTCTCACATTCAGGTTTCACTTTCATATTCAAGACTTAAAGAGGAGTTAAGATGCCAGCCTTTTATGAGGAAAGCAGAGCCTTTCCAGAATTCCCCCAGCAGACCTCTGCTTGCATTTCATTGTCACATGGGCACTGCCAGCTGGATTGTTGCCTAGAAAAGCAAGAGACAGGAGTATCAAGATTGGCTTAGCCCAGAGTCGGCAAGCTTTTTCTGTAACAGGCCAGAGAGTAAATATTCTAGGCTTTGCAGGCCATACGGTCTCTGTTGTAATCACCCAGTCTTGCCATTCTAGCATGAAAGCCACCATAGACAATACATAAACAATTGAGTGTTGCTATATTCCAATAACACTTTATTATGGACACTGAAATTTGATATAACTCTCACATATTATGAAATATTATTCTTTTGATTTTTTTTTTCAACCATTCAAAATGTACAAAACAATCTGAGCTCACAGGCCATATAAAAACAGATGGTAAGCCCGATTTGGCCCATGAGCTCATAGTTTGCTGACCTCTGTCTTGGACCAAAGACAACCCATCAACTGGATTTGGGCAAAAGCTATGACAAAGTTGGTGTTCTAATAGTTCTAATAATTGTCTTTAAGGGAGAAGCAAACACTGGATAGACAACTAACAATGCTGAAATAAAAGGTAGGTTTAATTTTCTATATAAAATAGAGCTTATATAAAAGTAGCTGGTATATGATCAGGGCATATTATTTTAGTTCCTTTCTCTTTCCTTCATTTTAAACTAGAATCCTTTCTAAGTCATAAAGGGCTTTGTCTGTTCCATTACAGCAGCTGGTTTCAAGACTTTGGTTTTCATGTAATTAATATTAGGAAAGTCTTTTGGGGGGTATCTATCTTTTTCAATCAACATGGGATTGATTGCTTCCTGTGCCCATACTTCAAGGGAAAGCTAGATAGACCTAAAATTATGAATTATAAACTTCATTTATGTTTCATGAATGTGTCAGTTTTCTTCCTAAGCTTCCAGTAGTGAGGGAAATACAAATGGAATCCCAGCATAGAAAAAGATATTCTGCATTCTGCTCTGGCCCAATCTCATTATAAGAGAAAGAAAAATAAAAAGATTTGCAGCAAGCAAAAAGCAGTCTCTCTCTTTATACATTTAATTACAAAGGCAATTTCCTTTATAGTCTACTTACAGGAATACCTCTTAGCATGTTGCCAACAGTATCACAACTTGTTTATTCAAAGGTTATGTGTGAATGAGAGCCTTTTGATATTAATCAAGTAATTTGCTAGCATTGCTGGGAAAAGGAAAATGTTAGCTTTATCCTGAAAAGTGAAACAGCCCATTAATCAAATTCTCTATTGAAGACAATTATGGAGAGAGAGAGAGCAAACAGGCCCTTCAGATAAGAAATTCCTAAACGGATGAAACTTTTAATGCATTTTGGCATAGACTTCTCTTCAGAAAGTGATTAAGTAAACTAACTTTAATCACCTTACAAATTATATATATCAGGTATTTATGAATTCAAAGGTTACCATTTATTATTAATTGAAAAAATCCTAATGAATGTACCAAATTCAAGAGCAAAATTCCTACATATGGACTATTTTGTTGATGTTCATTTATTATCTCCAGTTAAAGTTAGAAGGTGAAATAGAATATGCATGTTCTTAAACATTTGTCTCATTTTTTGGTCCCTTACCAGCACACTCTTGTAGGTTCGAGACTCGGCTTTCATTAATCAAAATTAAATTCCACAGTAGGAGGCATTTAAAACTATTTGTATAAACGTAGCTGAATGGGATAAGGTTGCAAGATAAGGGGTTTAAAAAATAACTCTGTTCTGAGGCAATATGGTGCATAACAAGGGGTCTTGTTTTCTGGCACAATGAATTATAAAAATACATTAGTCAAATACCAACAAAGAGTTAAGTTTTGTAAGTCAGGCGTTTTCTGAATTAATTAATAACATTAAAGCTACTTGAGAGTAAAGAGAAAAATGTTTTATAATATTGTTTTATTCCTCCAATTCATTTGCAAACTTTATCGATATTACAATTAAAAATTTTTAAATAGTATGATGTTAGGGAAAGGCAAATAACTCTATGAGATATCACTTCACACCTACTAGGATGACAATAATTAATAATAATAATAATAATAATAAAAACAGAAAACATCAAGTATTGGTGGAGATATGGAGAAATTAGATCCCTCAAACTTTGCTGATGGGAATGTAAAAAGGTACAGCCACTGTGGAAGATAGTTTGGCAGTTGCTCAAAAAATTAAAAGTGTAATTACCCTGTGGCTCTACAATTCCACTCCTAAGTATCTACCCAAAAGAAGTGAAAATGTGTTCACACAAAAACTTGTACATGAATGTTCATAGCAACACTATTTATAATATCCACAATGTGTAAACAACTCAATTTTTTTTGAAATGGTATAATGGAAATTTTCAAATATTTTTTAAATTATAGGTAATTATGATCTTTGAATATATCCAATATCCTTTTATAAGACCATGCATGTATTAGAGAAAAAAATATATTAACAATAGATGTCAGTCACCTGTTATTGGAGAAACTGCCTTTGATTACAGCGGGAGTATTGTCCTCAAATGCCTCCAGAGGCCACGCCAAAGCAGGAGTTGTGCAGGATGGTGACATACACGAGAGGGAAACCCTATCTGAATGAAGCTGCCCCAGTTGCCAGATATTTTGTATTTTCAAAAAGCCAGAAACTTAGGTGAGTTTTTTGTTTTTGTTTTTTGTGTTTTGGAAAACTCTCAATTCTTAAATATTTGTTCACGTTTTTAAAAATATGGGAGGAGGCTAAATTCAGCTTGTAGTTTTCAAACTTTGTTTGAGAAAAACACCTGGATAATCTGCTTTCTTTATACTGGAGGCCTTTGCATAAGAAGGTAACAGGAGTTTTGACACTGGGGTGAGCCAAGGAGAGAGCACCGCCTGAGGGGGATAAAGCCTGTGGAGAGAGGTAACCAATGAGAAATTCCACTTGTGGGGAGGTAGTAGTTAGAGAAATGTGAAGAAAAAAGGATATTCAATATTCAATTTTCAGTTATACAATTAAATCCACTCTGCCACCTAAAACCTTTAAAGCTATCTACATATACAAATGTGAATGGTTTGGAGGGAAATCAGAAAAGAGTCTGTGTTCTGTAACTGGTGATTAGCAGAGGAAAGAGAAGAAAAAGCCAAGAGAGAACAGCAGAAGCAGGGCTCAGAGCCCCAAGAAGTGAGAGGTGAGTAGTCACAGCAACTGGGGTACAGCATCAAACATCCCGTAGAAAATGAGGAGGTCAAACATCAACATCAGGCTGAGCACAGCTGACATCTGGATTGCAAGAGAAAGCTTCAATAGGCACATTTTAAATAGAAGCAATTAATACCAAACCCTCTGTACCAACAAACAGAGAAAGATAACAAGGTAGTTGGACAAAAGCTAAATTATTTTTGTGAGCCCATGTAGTCTTATAATTGAGTAATCCTCTGTTTCTTCCTCAACTTCTTACCATGCAGAAATGCAATTGGAATCACTTTCCAGTTTTAAGTAAGAGTCTTTCAGATGGAAATGCTCTTGAATCATATCTGATCCTCAGAGACTAAAAGAATCAAAAAAAGGAGAACTCCCCTAGTGTATTGGTTGTGTCCATACCCATCATGCCTGCCTAGGGTTTAGACTATAAATCCTGAGATTAGGAGGGAGAAAGACCTGCTTTTGTACTGAATGTGATCTTGGGCGAGTCACATGGCCACTCTGAGCTTCTGAATCCTCATCTGGAGTTAAGATTTGAAGATAATTTTATGTTTCTCCTGTCTAATTTGCTGAATTGTTTAAAAGAGCTAAATATAGAAAATATGAAGCCTTTTGAAAACTGTAAAATGCTCTGCATGCAAGAAATATAATTACAACAGAAACAAAATCTTAGGCGTGAAAGAATGAAATAATTAAAACTCTGCTCATTCGGATTTTTTTACGGGAGGGCTCCTACTGCCCTGAAATTCCAAGGGACAAGTTGAATGGAGTTGCCATGTAATGGGATACAAGGCCACTTGGGGAGCTAGAGCCGAAGGAGAAAAGCTGACGTAACTGGGTGTTCCAGTGGTCACCTCATTTTCATCAGTGCACAGAATTATTGAGCGTGTTGCTTCCTGCATTAGAGAATCTGTACTGTTTGATTATTAGGGTAATAGCTCCAGGATGATATACATTTAAACAAAGGTATTTAAAGGTCAATTTGGCAATTTCTCTTATCCTAAAAATGGAAAGCTATATTCCTCATATCATCTCCTTATCTGAGTGGTGTTTCTTTTCCAAAATTGGGACAGGAAAGTGACCTACATAAAGTAGTGATTCAGTGAATCACAGTGGCAGTTTGATTGTGACAGCCATCGGTGAGTGTGAAAGAAATGAGCCAAAGTTTTTATAACAATATCTTAAGAAATGTCTGCCCTCATCTCTTTTGACTCTTGCTTGTCTGGATTTAAATCACTCATCTAAGAGCAAAAGCTTTGATCTCACTTTATTTCCCTTACTAATCGAAACATTTTAAATTATGCCTCATTCCTCATAATGACTTCATTTTCCAGAGGATCAAATGTGTAGACATCTGTATTTGGACTTATGTTTAGTTGTAGACTTCTCGGCCACATAATAAGTGTGTGCGTATATTAGAGAGAGGGTGGACAAGGTTGGTAAAAGGTTGTAACAAATATATTTACAATTGTTACACTGCAATAGAAAAATAACATGCTATTCACATTTTACAATTATTCTCTGGCCTATAAAGAGTTTCATCTAGCTAGTATGCTCCAGACAAACTTTTACGTAGAATAGCCTCAGGTAAAATAAAGGAAAAAAACTAGCCAATTTTTTCACATAGGATCACATCCAATTTGGCCATGTCTATTGGGATCTTCCACCTTGTACCTGCTGCAGTAGGCAAATGAACACTGGATCACTGACATGTCATAGCCAGGTCAGAAGCAATAACCAAGCAGTGTCATCACATGACAAATGGATCTTTGGAAATGGTTTAATCTACCCTAATGCTTCTGTGTACCACTTTTACTTAGACCAGCTATGTTTGGTAAGGTATAATTCATAAATTTATTCTAAAATAAAGAGTTTATGGTTTAAAATCAAAGACCCAAGTTAAATTTTGAGAGACAGGAGTTTCAGGTAGTCATATCTTCCATGTATGCAATCCATAAAGAATCCACAACCAAATCTTTCCTGTCAAGCTTTGTGTCTACCCTCTACTCCAAAGAAGAGATGTTTTCACCAACTCTGGGCTGGTATTGGGCCATGCAGCATGGAACTTGCAGCTAGCACTTCAACATTTTACCTGCTACATCGGATCCTCTGTGAATATGTAAGATTAGCTATGTCATTTGACTGCCCCAAACTACAGCTTCTCCATGTCTAAAGTGCAGAGGGCAAATCCAATGTTCCCTCTTGTTCTCTGATGCTGTGATTATGATTTCTATGAGTGTCACTTTATGGTCACTTGAGAAACAGCAGCAAACTAATTCATCTTCAGCATCATTCGTTCACAGAGCTAAGTTTTGGAACGGATACAAGTGCAAATAATAATTAGTTCTATAAACAGAAGTGAAAACAAATTAACCAATAAAGTTCCTTGACTCACTTCATAAAAAGAGATAGGCTTTGCTGGTATATTCACATTTTATAAATATTATCAACAGAGTAACTAGGAGGGTTAAACTCAATGGAATATAATAAAACATTGCTATCAATGTACTCTACCATATTACATAATGCAAAATTATTCAATTAAATTTCAATAAAAATATTTTGTAACATCTAAATATTTGATGGCATAAGACAGATTTTTAAAAATATGCTTTGAAGCATCATAATTCCAGTGAAATTTCTCAGATTGTCATCATCATAAAGTACAGGCAAAGGAACATTAGAGAAAAATAAGTCTATTGGAAAGGAAACATAAAATATCCGGATATTAAGTGTAATGACATATTTAAAATAACAACAAAAAGAGTTTAAAAATGAAAACCTATTGAGATCATTAATTGGCTCTATGTAATTTAATAAGCTGATGTCTGCAGAATTAAAATCTAATTCTTACTAGAGTCAATACAGTCATTACTTACTAAATGAGATTAGAAAAAAGGGCCCACATTAAAATCAAAGGTAATCACTTCTTTACACCCACTCAGCCCCTCCTCCCTCCCCAGTTCTGATTTTCTGGTAATAAATAATCTTTTACACTATATGAGAGGAGCACCCAGCTGAAACATAAGCATTTTAATTTTTTTCTGATAGTTTTAATATTTTTGGAAATAATTAAATTGCTTGATTTCTCCCTCAATACTGTGGTTTTTTAGCTTTCATTATAGTCTCTAGTTGTTCAATGATATTACCAAGAGAAAGTTCTTGGAGGAATTATTTCATTTTGAGTCTTTTAGGATAAAAAAGGAAGATAGATGATAGAAAATTATTAGAAAAGTGTTTCTAGAAGTCTTGAGCTATTACTTGAAATGTAGAACTCTATTTTCTCCATCTGACTGGAGAATGGCTGGAAACTTTGTCTGGATGAGTGATATTCCTGTCAAATCCAAAGGAGGTAAGAAAAAAATTAAATATATTTCAGATCAGAATAGATAGCCAGTTCTGGTATAGATTTCAAATTGTTTGAAGATATTTTTCATGTCTCCTGTGGTTATAATGTCCACACTTTTACTTGTTACACATTTTTCCCACTATGACATAGCAGCTCAATCTCGGCAGATTATTGGGCAACTAAAAAGGACCAGTCTCAAATTATTCTAATCAAATCCTCTACCTCTGTAACAGAAAGTGAATTATTACTAATGGCAATTAACAGGCAATTTCCCACGTGTCTATCTTTTCCTTTTCCACTTTGACTTTCTCCTTTTGAGAAGCTCCAGAAATATTTCCCAAATATCATTTTAAATATTATATTAACTTCTTAGATTCCTATAGGTATTTTTTCAAGGACATCATGAGGGAGGAAAAAATTTTCTTCTACCCTTCTATATGCTTTCAGATGGTCTAATAATTAAATCTACATGAGACAAATTAACTAGACGGATAATGAAGTTTAATTACATACATACATATGGGAACCCCACAGAAAGGTAAAATGAGATATATATGGCATACTAAGGAATGAGGTAAGATGCCTTGTGGCTTCAAAGGGGAGAAGGGATATTTGTAGGACAATAAGAGCAGATATTCATTAATTAGAAGTTTGCTCTGCCATATAGATAGGTCATAAAAAGTTATCTCTGGTGATAACTCTTATTATGGGCAAGATCCCCAATTTAGAATCTTCTAGCCAGTTAAGGGAGTGACAGAAGTTTCTCCTGAGCCCAACAGAGTCTCGACTGACTTTCAGCTCAAGATGAACCACATGCCAACGTAGCACATTTTCTGGAGGCTTGTTCTGAATCCCTTCAATCTCATCAAGTTGTCTTGCACATTTATAACTTTCTCATTTGGGTCAAAGATTTTTTTGCTAAACAAAAGCTCTTTTCTCCACTCTTTTGAAGTAGACAAATAACACAATAACGTCAGGGACCAGTTGTAAGAAGTTGGAAGAATGTTTTAGGAAACTCAGAAAAAAAACCCTCGCAGAAATTTCAAGTTAACAAAAACTTCAAATTTCAGAAGTACTCTGGAGGAAGGGTGTGGGGAACACATCTCAAATTTCCATGGAACAACAACAAAAGGCCAATATATGGTGAAGTGGCAGATAGAATGAAAGCCAGTCCAAAGGCCTCTGATTGCACCCTGCAGGAAGACCACCCAAAAAGACACAGCAAAAACTTGAAGTCCTGGTATACATGCATCTCTTTCTCTACTGCAAAATCAAGTGTAACAATTAGCACAATTGTATTGCCATTTCAACTTTCTCTCTCTTTATAGTATGTGGCTGTTTTAATGCTTAAGCCAAGTTTTCTAGCAATTCCCCTTCATTAAACTCAGTTGAGTTTTAAATAGTAGGAAGTAAATTCTCTAGTATTGAAAATAATGTTTAAATTAAGTGAAAAATAATATTCCAAAGATTAATATGAATGAACTGGAATTATTATAATTCTTAAATTATCCACAGGAACCCAGTTTCTTTCCTTGTAATAGACTAAGCAAGACTTCCATGCATTTCCTTTCTTTGTACTGGAAATGTATACTACGTGAAAAATGTCATCACTGAGGTAAAAATATCAAATGAAAAGAGTCATTGAATCCCCAAATCTCAACTTTTTAGAAAGTGATTTTTTAAAATAGCAAGTTGATTTGAGAAATTGATACAATTTTCATTTATCATGAATTTTATGTTTGCCTACTCAGCAATGTACTACTTGAGAAAGTGCCAAAAAAGAAAGACCTAGTCCCTGCCTCACTAGTTTCAGAGTCTAGTGCTTCGATGCAAGTTAAAACTATATTTCGATTTTAAAATGGAATCAATTATGCAATTACTTCACACAGCAAGACCTCTTACAACTGACATTTCTATCGCCTATTGAAAACTGCCACTACAAGTTTTGGGATCTTGGTTAAATCACTTAATTTGGAGGCCTTATGTTCCTCAGGTGGAAAGTAAATGGGTTCAGCTACATGCCCACTGAAGTTATTTTGGCTTTCGCAATCTAAATTAATATGCTTTTCATGCATTACTTCTGTCTTGGTCTGTTTAGGCTGCTATAACAAAATACCACAGATTGGGTAGCTTATAGACAACAGGAATTTATTTCTTACAGTTCTGGAGACTGGAAGTCTGAGATCAGGGTGCCAGCATGGTCAGGTGAGGGCCCTCTTCTGGGTTGCAGACTTCTTGTTGTATCTTCACATGGTACAAAGAGTAAGAGTTCTTTGAGGCCTTTCATAAAGGCATTAATCTCATTCATGAAGTCTTCACTCTCATGACCTAATCACTCCCCTTCTTCCCCACTTCCTAATACCATCACCTATAGGCATTAAGTTTTCAACATATGAATTTTAGGGGGAGGACATAAACATTCAGACCATAGCAACCTCCTCCAATCTTCATGATCATCTATAGTGAGAGAGGTAGAGAATGTGATTGGTGGAGGATGCAATAGCGGGAGAAATGCCAAGGAAGATAAGAAATCTCATCTCTAGACTTAGGTTTAGTGCCTGAGTGCTTACGTGACACAGGTCATATGAGCATAGGACAAGATGGAGACAGGCTCGCTGGCTGCTAGTTTTGGGACAGAACAAGTTATTTCATACCTCTGAGCTCTGGTTTCCTTAACTGTAAAGCTGAAACATAACCTCAAACATCCAGAGTATGTTTAGCAGAAAAGTTTTATAGCTAAATTTTATCCTATAATTACGGAATTAGGCAATACATAGTTGTGTTATTTTATAATGGCAATTTTAACAAGACTATTTCAATTTTAACAAGACATTCTCTATCTGCTAGTTTGCACCTTGTCTAGGACCCAAGGTTTCCTTACAACTGACCCCTGAATGCGCTGCAACTGTGTCTCTCAGCAAAAAATGGTTGTGCTTTCCTCCAGGACCAGAACTAAAGAATCAGGGTCTTCTAAATATGGCCATTTTTACCAAACACCCAGCGAAGCAGGGAACGGGCCCTGCTTGGATATTTCCTAACACTTTTCTATAGTTCATCAAAAAGACAAAACAAAAAGTATGTCATCTTTTCTGAATAGCAAATCTGATGATATTGGCAATCCTCATTATTATATCTACTAAAGACTGATGAGTAATTATTATTGTTGCTTAAGCATTAGCTGCTGTCTCTATTTGACTCTCGATCTCTACCTCTAGAAACTTTCCCATCGTTCTGTTAAAATCCGAGAGAATGTAAGTGCTGTTGCTGTAGATTTAAAAACGGCTTATACAACATATTTGTTATCAATGCTTTATTGTTGAAAACAAAATTGAAATTCTCTGGCACATAAAACAATTGTTTCTACAAAAGGAAAGCCTACAAATCTTGATAATTTATACAAATAACAGTTTCTCAAAAAATAAAATTTTAATTTAGTAAACTTGTCTTGTGCTCTATATTTTTAGCACTGTCTGCAGTAATCCACCATAAATCCCTGAGCGGAGACATTTTTTGACCATGTTCTACAGTCCCCCCAGCCCACCCCCATAGTTGGTCTAAGCCCAGCCCTGTAGTGAAAGGTGTCAGGGACATTTTGTTATTAAAGATCCATGCATATTATGACACAGGCCCAATTATTAATGCTACTTGGGAACTGGGTCAACATGAAGTGCCTCTACTGTGCAATCAGCGAACCTATTAAGAACCAAGTGTTTTGAAAGGAAGAATAACAATAAAAAGACATAAAGTGTTAAGACTAAGAAGTCATCATAGGTCAATAACTATTTAAATAAATTAAAATGTTAGACATTGAATTCATCTCTATATCCTTATATTAAATTCCTTATTTATTTTTTTGCAATTGCCAATGCAGAAGATGAAAAATACACTTCAACCCACACTTTTGGTTTGACCACGGGTTTGTTGTTAAGTGTTAAATATCATTCTGAGAACATAATGATTTTGATATAATTTAACTTTTGGCCCTTCAATGAAATGTTAACTAAATAATATGCATATTAGGAGGGCCTTCTTATTAATGCCATCAGCAAATCACTCTCACTACATTTGCCCTTCTTACAAAACCATTAACATCATAGGAACACTACTGTTAATTCTTTATCCCACTCTATTCTGATATGCAGAAAAATAAAAATATGGAAGAAACATAGCATGATGTGTTTGCATGATCATCTTTCCTTTAATGAGGATGCTGCCCACATAATCATGGAGTATGAAGGTAAAAGGGGAAAAGCTAATTTTCAGTTGCAAAAAATCTGGCTTAACGGATCAAGTTTTGTTTGTTATTTTGCTATGGTAGAATTATAAATAAATAAATATGTAGAGTATTGTATAGCTACTTTATGAAGAAGTTAACAGTGGGCTGTGATTTTTACAAAGTTAATTTTTAGTAGCAAAGTTTGACTGCAAGTCTAAAAGTGTTCAATAAATGTTCTCTACTTTTTTTATAGTCTTACTTGTGAAATGACCATCGAAGTGGTTACTAATAAGTAATGAAACAAACTACCAAATTCGCTAGTGAAAAATGGTTTTCAATTGTGAAAAGCACTTGGCAGAAGAACTAGAAAGACGCAGGCTAATGCTACACTCTACTCCAGCTAAAAATAAGAAGTCATTTTTTATGTCTTTTGGGAAGAGCAAATTACGAAAAATATGATTAAAACAATTCCTTAAAAACTCATCAGCATTGCTGCTTAGGTACCTATTAGAAAGTGATTAGCATTTCATACCAACTTTTTCCAAAACATAAAATCATTGGCAACCATCACTATACACTCCTTTGAGCAGACATGAGTTTTTAACCAGTAACATCTGCAAAGCACAAAGCACCTTAGCTTTTGTCTAATAGCTGTTCGTTAGTTATTGGGACTAGAACACTTTTAAGTTCCCTTTTGACATGATCCTTATATAAGCATATGCATTAACCAGGAAGAGCTATTTTAAAAGGTAATTTCAAAAGCCTAAGGATACAATGAATTCTCCTAGGCAGTTTTGGGGAAAATGTTGTTGACATTAAAGTAAAAAATGCCTGCCTAACACATATGAAGCCTCCCCAACCCCTCCTACCACACCAGTGTGAAATGTGGTTTGCTCTACTCTGCATATCCTTCTCAGAACATGAAAAACATACGATGCCCAAAAGAATGAAGACTGACATCCAAATCATAAAACATTATGTGCATAGTCAGGAAACCACTGTAGATTATGACAGATCCTGACACAGTATTAACAAAAAAAAAAGTTTTCTAAGTTTCAGATAAGCAGGCTGTCCCAAAGAGGGAAGACAGCAGCGTCAGGACAACCAGCCAGCTCACTAGGACTCACACTACCCTTTAATTACTCCCTGTGAACACTTGACCTTAATAGTTTACGGTGGCTGAGTGAGTACTCTGACTTCCTCTCACAGTGTTTAAGGAACAATATAATTTCTAAATTAGTTTCAAAAATGAACAAAATTTTAAACTTAGATCACGCTGCCTCTTTAAGAATGCCAAAAGATCCTGTTTTAAGTGCTCTGGTTTAGTTCTTGCGGTAACAATTACATATGTCAGGAGGTTTCCAGTGTCCCCCCGTCCCTTTTTTGGTGTTAAGGGCTGTGCCAACAACAAAGTGGATACTCCTAGAAGTGGCAGTGACCTCGGCGACCTCAGTCCTGGTCGTGAGGTCCAATCTAGCTCTTGTCATAGCACTGCTGGGAAGTTTCTGTTTGTTAATGAAACCAACTTTAAAATCTGGAGGAGGACGAGGTACTGCCTTCCTGTGTCAGGTCTTGGAAGTCTTTAAGCCTTGCTTTTCCATGATGTTCCAGAGCTTGCGAAGGTTGGACTGTGTGATGACATCATCCGGCTTGAGCTGTAGCGCCCGCAGGTAATTGGCCTCTGCCTTCTGGAGTCGGCCATTGAGGTGCAGAATGGCTCCCAGGTTCATGAGAGCAGCCGGATACTGGGACCAGAGAGAGGAAGGAAAATGATTAAAAGGCTATTACAAACTTTCCTTCATGAGAGACAAAAATCTTCATCCACTTACTCAAATGATTCCCTTATGGCTGGAAGCATGTTATGGAAGCAATTTAGCAATTTATACTAACAGACAAAGATAACTAGGAAGGAAAAAAACATTTTCAAACAGCTGCTGTGTACTTTGTACCTTAAATAGGGCAGGCAACTAGAGAAATAGTTTTCTTCTTTAATGAGAAAGTATAGGTTACATATGAGACTTTGTAACCTAGTCAGATTGTACTTTCCTGAGAAAAAAAGTTAAAAGTGATACAATTTCAACTGCAAAGAACTAAACCTTTTTTTCAACTCAATAACAAGAAATAAAACATGAAGTGGGAAAAATTGACAAATCTATATCTACCCACTTTTTGTTCCCCATCTTTAGCAATATTCCATGCCATTTCTACAAACATAAAAGAAACAAACAAACAAATAAAGTATATTACAAAATTTTATTGATGTTTTCAGGGTAAACACTCAGAAAATATAATTCGGATGCAACCATTAAAGTCTTTTCCAAATCTAACCCAAGTAGTTTAATAAGACAAAGTCCTTATTAAGTTGTTTTTTTAAAATAAACTTCTAATGGTGAATGTTTACTATAAATGTAGCAAAAACACATTAAAATAAATAAAATATGGCACTGAAAAAGTAACTTTTATAAGAAAAGCTTGTTATTTAAAAGTAAGATAATTTTCAAACATTGATTTTTCTGTAATGTGTGTTAAC
>NW_006443138.1:17043250-17075657 GCF_000325575.1 Pteropus alecto | reverse complement strand
ATATATATATATATGTTATGTAGCACTAGCTTAATACAGGAGTTCCATCTCCAAATTCTCAGACATTAGTTACCAACAACAAAATTCCTTCCCAAGGGAGAAAATATTTTGCTTGCTATCTACAAATAAGGGCTGTTCTGCTCTTGTCTCATCCCTAAAACTTTCTGGCTAACATAGAGCAGCTAATATTTTGGCATATTTCAAATATCAGATAATACAAAGCATTTATTCTATGATTATGTTTTCATTTTACAGATGGTGTCAACTGTTAATTCTCCTGACAACTCTCTGATACAGCCTAAAATAATTCACAATTATTTTTATGCTTTAGTACTTTCACAATGCATGCATTTTTCAGCTGAATTCATGTGACTTCACTCTCTACTCTAAAAACAATTATAGTCAACCAAAACAATGCTGGGGTGAGGGTTGAATAGCTCAGAATAAACCAACTGGGAAAAGATGATTAGATTTAGACTTTAAGAGATTTGGATTTGAGTTCTTGCTCGACCTCTATGACCCTGGTGACATCTCCTAACATATCTGTGTCCCAATTCTTTCATTTATGAAATATTGAAATAACATCAACATTTTTATATGTTAGAAAGATATGAGAAAATAAATGTAGCACAGTACATGCACATAGTAGATACTCTACAAACGTCAAGTTCATTTTTCTTGTCTCATTTTTCTTGAGGTCTAGCACATGCATGTTTGTGATTTTATGTTGCTATATGTATTTTAAAATTTTCATTTCAATGGTTAGATAATATGTCTCTGGATGTATACCAAAATTCTAAGTACTCTACTACTGGCATTTCTCTCCAACTTTTCTACATCTTTTTTTTTTTTTTCTTTTCCAAAAACAGAGTTGCAAATATAAGCTATTTCTGACATTCAAAAACCTTTTGATCAGGATGACTCCACACTTATCAAGAAAAATACAGATGGTCAATATTGAATTTTAAACACCAATCCAAATAAAGATAGCTCTAAATTACATATGCAATGAATAACTCCACATTGGAAACCTAAAATAATGCCACTTGCTCTGTCTTCCTAAGAGAATTTTGTTATCACACCACCCCTTATTATCTTGAATCTAATGTCTAAACACATATCTGAATTATGTTTCCTCACGGAGTTTAGCACAACTCCCACTAAACAGCTATTAAACTGATGGTGAAGTGTATTCACAACCTGAATTACTAGAGATCCTAAATAGATAGAATGTTCAGACTTCTTCCTATCTTGAGTAGGAAGAAAGGAAATGGGGAGGAAAGACCACTCTTTACTCATCAGATATAGAAGAGGCTCAGTGACGAAGGCCCAGATGGTTCTGTGGGATAGTTATTTCTTAATCACTTTATTATCAAAGTGTCTGTACCTAAATATAATTGCAACTTAAGGGAATTATTAAAAGCACTTAGAGGTTATAGAGTCACACTGTCTAGGTTCCAATGCCACCCCAGAAATGTGTGCACTTGGACAAGTTGAGTGAGCATTTGAGACCTCAGTTTCTTCTAGAAATGGAATGATAACAATACTTGCTTCTTGGAGTTGTTGATATTATACGAGAATACAAAAACACTGTCTTTTTCCTCTTCTTTTTTGCTCTCCATTCCCTCATTATCTCTAAAACATAAAACAGAATCTTCTTGTCAGTGTGCCTGAACAAATACTGAACCTAGATGCCGAGGATTTGTGAACTGGCTTTACCTTTACTAGCATTGTAGCCTTTCTTAGGTTAAACCTGGAAGAGATGGATGTGAAAATAGTGATGAAATATACCAAGCCACATGAATAGGCTTTACTGTTATTACTAAATTACAGCCTGAGTTCTTCTGTCCTTGGAATACTTTTGAGTCGCCTCCCTATCATCAAATGATGAAAACAAACTTAATATTATTCTAAAAAGAATAAAGTTAGGAAGTTAAATCTGTTATCAAAATGAATCTGAATGCAAATTATAATAGTGTTTTAGAATTACTTTAATATTGCATTATTTATACTAGTATGTTACTCACTGAACAAAAATAATTAAAAAATGATATTATGAAATTAATTTGGAATAACAGATCTCATGCAAGATCACATATATTAATTGTGTTCCCTAAAGAATAAAAATCCAAGTAAACTGAAAATATGCATATTTAAGAACATCACTGAATATTTTTAAGCAACTATAGATTTCTATTTTCAGAGGAATCATTTTGGTTTGAATGTATCTGTTTTAATAAAGTAAAAAAAAGTCTTAAAAATCAATGAACATACATTAGGTAATGCTTATTAAAACATCACTATAGCTTCTTATTTGCATGAATGGAAAACTGAAGAAATTTGCACACACTGACGTGCTCAAATGTGACATATGCATCATTGCCTCAGGTAACTGCTTTGAAAGTGTCAATAATTAGTTTGACAAATAACTTTATGTATTTATTAAAAATTTATGAATAAAACTGGATATAGACTACTTTCTTTTGATATGGTTGTTTTCTCTCTTCAAAGACATAGGCTTTATCTTTTAAGCCTGTCATGTCTCCCCTCCATAGCAATCACATGGGTAGCTTAGTGAATGCCCATTGGACTGAATGCCTTCAGATTGTCTAGCCTTGCTACAAAAACTGTAGTTTGGGGAGCGGCATCAGCTTCACTTAGGAACTTGAGAGCAATACAGGATTTCAGGTGCTACCTACTGAATCGGAATCTGAATTTTAACAAGATCCCTATGTGCTTTGTATGCTCATTAAATTCGAGAAGCATTGTTCTAGAGGTTATTTCCAGATCCTGGATTATATCATTTTATAGCTTTTAAAATGAAGTTTCTTATAAGAGAATGAAATTCTTATAGAACAAAATATATCAGATCAAATGTCTATCCTTTCATAAAATAATATTCTTCTCTTGGTCACGCAATTATTGAAGGTAGTAAGTGTTCAAATGAAACTATTAACAGAGCCATAAATGACTAAATATTGTTAGACAGAAGAAGAGGTAATAAAAAGCCTTTCCATAATCAAATAAGAGCATGGAAATTTTCCTAAACAGACTTAAACATTATCTGGCTGTATAACTGAAATTCAAGAAGTCCAGGTGACTAGTTGTCTGATTACTTATTGGGTGTCATTGCCGCTTGCCAGCCATGACTCATAGGCTGGGGAACAGAAACCCAACTACAACTGTTGATGTCTTCCCTCACACACATCCTTTTTTATTGAAGACAGCTGATGATATTTTCAGCATGTTAACAAAGGCAGTCAGTAGCTTGCAATCCAGTAACACGGGGATTGTGGCTCCATACAACAAATGACACCGCCTCCTACTTCACAGACTAGAAAGGAGAACCAGACCTTTCTTGCTTCCTTGAAGAGAACAGATGCTTCACATCAAAGAGGCTGACTGGCAGCCATACTGAGGCAACAAATGACGTCTTTTTCAAGTCTCTAGAGAATTACGCCTTTATTGTTACTTTACTGTGATCTTTGGCTTATTTCTTCGACATTGGAGGATATACGCAAAATTAAAATAATAGATGTATACTGAGGTGTGGTAGAGTATAGGCAAGATAATGAAAGTCTGGTCCTTGTTTAATGCCCTTGAGGGACCCAAGGATCCCAGCTGAGCTTACAGGGTCTCCTGAGCACACAGGATTGGAAGACAAAGTCATTGTCCTGGTCTTTGTCTGTTATATAGTCTTGGAAAGAAATCTATGGAAGAGAAATAGTGAGACCATACAGAGATTTTGGATTGGGAGCTCATGTTTCTGTTGGAAACAGGACTAAACTGTAGAACTTTGAATGGAGGACTTGGGTGGGGCCTAGAAAAATAAAAGCTTGGTTGAAATGTTCTGACTAAACAGGAGTCTGGCACCCACACAGTAACTGGGTTCTCTGCCACCCACTGGTGCTTGTGACCATTCCCTTTTACAAAGGCAAATCAAGAGACAAGGTATGAAAAAGGTGGACCAAGATAATACATCAATATTTCTAATTTTATAAAAATATTTATTTCTATTTAAAGTTTTGCTGAAATTATCCATATAGCTGTACATTTACTATTATATGAACTAATTAACTTTTAAGGAAGAATGTCTTAAGTTATCCTTACTCAGCTATTAATTAATGCACTACATATATTTGGGATGTTTTCACGATAACTACCTTTAATTTCTCTTCTGAATATAATTTGCAAATATATCCCCTTCTGAATATAAAATGAGTTTATACAGTGTGATATTTTTAATGGAGTCTCACTCTTTTTCAAATAGTTACTAAATAACTTGATGAAGGCTACATACTTCCATTCAACTGTATTCAGTTGAAACTGCTTACCCAATTGAATTTACTGGAGGAGTAACTGTACTATGATGCTTAAAAATTAATGGTATAAACTTTAAAGAAAAATATTCCTAAATAGGGTTTTTATGCAGAAATTTAAAGGTCCTCTTTGAATTGATTGTGCCTTGTACATGGCAGATATTTAATAAATGATTACTGAAAAAGTTTTTAAGATCATCTCTCAGGCTTATGAAAAAATGTATACTATGGACTGAAACAAAGTTAGGTACCTATTTCTCTTAGTTCCAAATTCAGTCCTCTTCCTTTGTCTCAATGGTCCAATGCCAAGCTAGAAACCTGACTAAATTATCCTTGATTCCTTATTCCTACATACACACAAATGTATATACATCCAATTGTTAAGTCTTGGCAACTTAACCCCAAATCTCTCATATACTCTGTCCCTTTTTCTCAACTTGGTTTCAGCTCTAATCATTTTCTCTTGGATTATTTAAATAAAATTATTTTGATGGACAAAAAGAAAAATTGAACGGGCAGCGGAACTGATTGATGATGATGGATTAAAACTTATAAGGACAATTAAAGCTCCCAAACATTCCTGAACTTCCCAATCCTCCCAAGAAAAAGACTATTCTGAAGTTGGTATTTATAAGTCCAGTGTATGTTTTACACTTTTATTTTTCGTGTACCTATAATAAATCCATAATATTATACATTCATAAGATTTAAGTTTATAAATTTGTCATTATCTTTCACGAGATGCCATCTTGCCAAACACGCAACTGGAACTTGACTTTAATTTTTGAACTTGAAGTTTTGCTCATCATTTTTGTTTTTCAATATTATCCATGTTGATATATGTAACATTTAGTTCTTTAACATGAGTTCCATTGAATGACTACCATTCTCTTAAGGATCAACATATGAGAGTGGAATTGCTAGATCACTGGGGATTTTTGACTTTGCCAGATATTGCCAAATTGCTCTCAGTGTGGTTGTATCAAAATGCATCCACATCAACATGTGACAGGGGTCTCTTTATTCCATATCCTTAATAACACTTAGTACTATCTGACTTTAAGTTTTACAAATTGAAAGTTGTAAAATAGTATGCTATTCTGTGCTTACTTTCTTTTTCTTGATTACTAGAGAGGCTAGTAACATTTTCATACATATAAGAGCTTCTTATATTTTCTCTTCAGTGAACCATCTCTTCTTTAATATTTGGAAAGAATAAGTTTTGTAAGGGTTGTCACCTACACAGTGATATATGAAAGGTACTTACACAGAGCTCCCATTACCTCAAAACAGCCCCTAAACAGGATTGTCTGGCCCGGTGTTTTCCTGGTCAGAGTCACTTTCCCAAGACTGACAACCATATAACCACTGTTTCTAAGATGAACAATCTTTTATATACAAAATGAAAGATCCCTGATATAGGCTCACTTTCAATGTGGGTGAGAGGATGATGATAGAAATCTGGACAGCCAGAGAGTGGGCTGTAGATAGGGGCTGCAAGATCCACAAAAATATCCCACAGTAACTGTGGGGAATCATGGACTATATTATGAGGGAGAAGGATGGCGGCTCTTAGCTAACTAGCATACAGAACAGACTTTTCTTTACGGCTTGCTTCTCTTTCTTTATCCGGATCTCCTTGCTTTCTGGCTTTCTTCTTAGTTCCCTTTCTCAGGGACAGTAAGAAAATTTAAGATGAACAGTATATTTCATATTCTCCCTCTCTTTACCACCCTCCATTTTCTACTGCAATGCCTAGTTAACATCTCATCTCATTCCTAAATTCTATCAGACTCCTATTCTTCTCCCCCACCTTCAATTTCTTCCTTACTCCAATCTATCTCCCATCCAACCAAATTTCTTTCTTAAACACCTGTGCCTAAAGAGAAGAATCCAGACTCTTCAGCCCAGTACTAAGAAACCCTTTACACCTTGGCACTCAAAATAAGGCCCCGTATACTTCTGCATGAGCCACGTGAAGCTTCTAATTCTCCCATGTGATATTTCAAGCATTAATTTCTTATCAGAGTGCTATTCTGACAAAGCTCTTCTTTCATTCTCTGTTCAACAAACTTCTCATTTTTAAAATGAGTTTAGCCATCTCTGATTCATAGCTTACTTCTCTATGTTCCCATAATACTGTCTACAAACATTGATTGCAAAACTTATACCACAATGAATTATATCCACTTGTTTTAAGTGTCTGTCTTCTTTGCTGGAAGGTGAGACAGACAGTGAATTTATTTTAACCGTCTTTATAGTGCTAGTGCTAGGTTCTGGCATATAAAAGAAACTTTCAATAAATACTTGCTGAAAGAAAAAAAAATGTGTATGGTTTAGCAGAAAGATTAGCAGAAAGAGCTGCCCTAGGAGAGGTAAATTCTAGCCCAATCTCAATGTAACTTAATAAATATTTATTAAGCACCTATTATATGTCAAGGTTGCTACCAGATTCTCTAGATACGTGGCGAACAAGAACAGTGTATATTTTTAAAGTGTATGTGGCTTTAGCTAACTTTAATTGCACACTTGGCATTTACCACAAACTATTAGAAGCTACACATTATCTCGTTTATGTTCCTCAGACTTATGAGGTAGATGAAACTATCAATCATGCTTTGTCCTAAGCATCATAGGGGATTGCACAGATGAAGGATTCACTGCCTTCGAGGAGTTTATAGTCCAGTGCATGAATACGAATTCTTCTACTGCAAAGAAGACTCAGACATGTCTGCAGAGAAGATGTTAAGACTGATCTGTGCAGGAAAAGGATAACTATTTCCTTATGGGTGTGAGGCTATTAGAAAAAATGTATTATCAGGTTGCTTCAAGTCTTTTACTCTTCCAAAAAGAGAACAATCTTTTGAAATACCTTTTGAAATTGGTGGGTCATATAAAAGTCAATTTATTACTTTTTAAAAGCGATTTTAGCAAACTACTGAGAGTAGAGCCAACAGTGGAGAGAAACTCTAATAAAGAAGAGTGGATTTCAATTAGTTTGAAGATTTAAATGTCAGTAGTGATACCATGATATTAACCCTTTTGAGACCTAACCAATAATTGAAAAAAAAATCTTATTAAAAATGAAGTATTAATGATCTTTCACAAATTTCTATGATGAAACAAAAACCCATAAGCAATGCATTGCTCCCAAATCAGAAATGATAGTTCTTTGTAGTCATATTTTCATATTTTGAATAAAGTATCTCTGCAAAAAAGATTTACCAAACTGTACATACAGTATGAGAAAACAACACAGGAAATCTAGCAATGGCAAGGCAAACTCTGATAGATAATAGAAATGAGTTATTTTGATTGTCAGTTTCAAAAGAGTATTTGTGTTTTTGAAATAGCTTTGAATAAAACAAAACAGATATAGGTGACAAGCAAGACACAACACTGTATTAAGGGCGCAGTTTCAATTTGTCAATGAAACAGTTTATCCTGCGTGCTCAATCCTCCTTCCTACATCTGCCCCATCCCAGTTGGTGTTACGAGAACATTCATTTACCTTTTATGATGGGTGCGAGTACCGCAATGTGGAGTACTATTCATTTCTACAGCAATCAAAATGCCAAAAGCTGTGGTTAAAGGGACAGCAAACACCGATAGTAACAGGGTCATTTCAAAGGGGGTGGTTATTTCTAACGGAAAGTATATCTACTCAATTAAGAATATGACCTAAAAAATTATTCTTCATTGAGATGATCTTATTTCAAAGATAAATTTTCCCGATGTCCTTAGTTTCACAAGAACATCTCTCACATAACCCAAATGGAAAACCTAGATCTGGATCGTCTACTTTTCACTCATAAAATGCAATTGGTATTTTATTTGTGATTTGAAATAAGCAAATAGTTCATCATTTGCAGTACAACTATTAAATTTCTACATAAGAAAATATGTGGTGACTTAAAATGCATGCAGATTAGAAAAATAAAAACAAGTAGAATTTATTGAAGGTTGAAAACACTGAAGGAAAAATGTTTAGAAAAAAATCTGTATGACAGTCAAATATCATCTATATCTCTAAAATATCCATAGCTTTCTGCCATTCTTATCTAGATAGCTTCTACAAAAACCTGCATCATCTTCTTTTCTTTTATTTTCTTGTTTCTAGTCCAAATATGATTTAAGCAACATAATTCAGTCTACACTCTATTCATTTCTTTTTAGCATGAAGGGGAGGGAGGAACATATGCATGCTTTCGCAATCATAATCATATTACACAGAAGGATTTCCAGCTGTACAGACCATCCAAGTGTGTATGTGTGAAGCGTGAGTTTGAATATATTTAATAAAATGATTGCTCATTCCAAGGAGTTGAAATATGTCACTGGAATAATCATGTTGTTATTAAAATATATTTCAAGAGGTATGATGGAAGTCGATATTTGGGCTTATAATATTTAAGAACGCAATTGTCATGGAAAATAGAAGAAGAGAGCTAATTTGGGGAGGGAGCAGGTCTATTTTGCTATGCAAATTGATAATCTGATAAAAAATGCAGTACAGCAAGAGGAATAGCTATACTATATGAAAAAATCAAAATTAAACCGGAGTAAAACTCATCAGAAACCATGACAATCAAATTCAGGAAGTAATTTTAAACCTATGTACATTGTTTTTCCAATTGACTTCTACATTTGCCAATAAATATCTTTGATTTGATGGAGCTCAGTGAGAGATACTAGTTTGCATATTTTAGAAATGATAGATTTGTTCCTGAAGAGAACTTATCGAAAAATATTCATTTTTTAAATTATATAAATGAGCATGTCAGAGACCTGAAAGCAATGGATTAAAATAAAATTTAGGTTAGACATACACACTGTGAAGCCTTTTTTTCCCCAAAGCAGATGGGTACCATGATACGAATAAGCAGGATTAATCCAACAGTGACGGCATCATTCAGAGCAATCACTTTTCAACATCACATTAGATGGCAGCCACTGTCCACCCACAGAATAAACAAATGTGTTTCATTGAGAGAATTCACCACAGGCTTGCTGAAAGCAATAACTGGAAAGTTTTGTGAATGATCTGAGTTAGGATGATCAGGTCAAAAATAACAAGCAGGAGCAGCAAGCAATTCTTCCAAAAACTATAAATCTTTCCAAGGACTAAAAATAAAATGTAAACACACTGTCCGATGCATGGCATTTTATTTGCACTTTTATAAGGCCAAGACTTTGTTGATACATACTTGGAAAAATAATGATGCAAGGTCTTCGCACATCATTTCAGAAAATATTCCATTAGGACACACCAATCAAGGTGAAGCCATGCTATACTCCAAGCCATTACACTTGCCAGTGTCACACCTGCTGAAAATGTAAAAATAAACATGGCTTGCGTATATCTAAACCCATGGAAAATCAAGAGAGGTTTAGTGGCAGAACTGCCCCTCACATACGCTCACATATCAGACTCAAAATCTCTACATTCAATTGCACATTTTGCCTATCTTTCTGAAATGTATATATCTGAAACCACCATATTCAGACTGTGTCAATCACCTAATGTGAAGCCTGTAGTCATCACATTTTTATATCTATAAGAATGTTTTAAAGACTGGCTTGATGACATTTGTTTGCATAATAGCTTCCAAAACCATATATATTACAGATTTTGTATTGCCTTTACCTACTCTAGCAATGTTTTACCTCTTCTCTCTACTTCTGAAAATGCAATACCCTTACTTTCTTGCCTCCCTTCTTTGGTCTAACCTGTTAAAATAAAACAAGGAAGCAAGCAGGCGAATAACAAGCAATCAATAAAGCAATCACCCAGACACAGAATCCAAGTAACTGCTGGCCTCAAATATATTTATTGGACACTTATTCACCCATATATCACTAATAACAACCCAAATGATTTGAAAAGGAAGGTAGAACAAAATAAATTATTTTGGACCCAGTGATTAATTCTTATATGCTAACTCAGACCTCTTAGACTCATCTTCAATACTGAAGTCAAGAACCATAACAATTATGTAGTACGTGGCAAACATGTTTACAAAATCACAAAGTAATACATTTTTACCTACTCAAAAAACATGTTTGTATTGGCAATGCCACAACCTCAAATAGATCTGATATTTGTCTACAGGAAAACTTGACCACATATCACCTCTACCTATAATTCACGTCTGAACAAGCAAAACAAAAAGAACTTCTCTAGAAGTATAAGAAAAGGCAAATCTTTTCAATTCATTTGTGAAAGAAACCAGAGGCAATATGTTTTTCTGTTATTACATATTGGTTATTCTTAAAACACAGTATGTTATGCATACTTGACTAACTAATTAAACTGTAGGCCATTTGTCTCATAAATGCTTAATGTCCATTACATATAATAATTAAATTGAAATTCAGTGTCTTGAAATGGCTCACAGAAATTAAGCTATGCTCTAATGCCTATAATTTAACACTTATATTTACTTTGGTCAAAGACAGAAGTTTAAGAACTTTGTTAACTTCTTTGATTCATCCAAGAGAGGTAGGAATTAAATGGTAATTATGAAGGCAATTTATAATTGAAAATTAAGTCCTGGATGCTGAGTGAGCATGATCCTTTACAGTGGCCATGTGAAAGGAGAGTCTCCAGTAGAGAAGCAGGTGCCTAATCTGTACGATTATTTAATACCAGATCCTGGAAAACCAGTGAGACAGGAAGCGTGGCCATCCCAAGAAAAGGAGGATCAATTAATTAAAATATCTCTTACTGACTAGCTGTTAAATCAATGTGATTTAGGGAGGATGAAAAGAAATTTAATAACATTGAAATAATAAAATTTTTAATGAGTCACCAAGGAGCTTTTTGTAAGCCGCAAATAGTTAAAATGATATCTGTCCTCTTATCTCTGACTATAATTTCTAAAATAAATTTGAGTTCTTTGATTATCTCCTCCCTTATAGACAAATTTGTTTACTTCCTTTTAAAATATAATTTGTTCATTCAGTCATTCATTTAATTATTGAGTACCTACATTGAGAATTCAGCAGTAAACAAAAGTTAAAAATACCAGGACTCGTGGAGTTTGTATTCTCTTCATAAGCTGTATATGAAGAGATACATAAACACAAAAAATAAATAAAATATATAGTATATTATATGGTGATACATGATAGAGTACAAAATACAGCAAAGAAAGGGTTTAAGGAATGTATGTGAGGTAAGACTTTAACAAACTACAATCTGTGGGTTATATCTGGCCCTCTACTGGCCCATTTAAAATTTTTTAAATGGTTTGAAGCACTCAAAAGGAATAAAATTCCACCATGGCACATGAAAATTAGATAAAATTCAAATTTCAATGTCTATAAATAAAGTTTTGTTGGAACATAGCTACACTCTATCACGTATGTGTTGGCTATGGCTGCTTTCATGGTACAATGGCACAGCTTAGTAGTTGAGATAAGAGACCTTATGGCTGCAAAACCTAAAATATTTACCATCTGTTTGCTGAACTCTGGTTTACAATATTAAATAGGGAGACCTGGAAAGGTCTTAGAAGAAGATAGCATCTGAATAAAGAACTGAAGGAGGTAAGAGGGTAAGCTGTACAAGGAGTGCCATGATCTGACTTATTCTTTAAATGCTGTATTGAAAGTAGACTAAGGAAAGAGTTGATTTCAGTATTAGAGGTCAGAAGTGATGTTGATGTCCTTGACAAGGACAGCAGCAATAGAAGTTGGCTTCTGTAACGAGAAGAATGAAGTGATTCACTACAATGGGAAAGACCATGGGAGGAGAAGGTATGAAAAGATCAGAAGCCTGGTTTTAGACTAGTAACTTGAAGGGTCTCCACAAATGGAGATACTAAATAGACAATGGAGTGATTAGTCTGGAGTCCAAAAAAGAAATCTTATCTAGAGATATGAATTTGGGAGCCATCAGTGTATTAATACATTTAAAGCCACAAGAGAGGATGAGATCTGTGAGAGAGTGAATATACAGAGAAGAGTGAATTAGGTCAAGGAAAGAGAAAAATATCAAGGTTAGGAGCTTGGTGGATGAGAAGGAACTGACCAAGGGGATAAAGAATAAGAGGGACCAGAGTTCAGGGGTAGCAGAGGGAGGGCATTTTGGAAACCAAGTGAACAGTGTTTCCAGGAGAAATGAGTAACCATCTGTGTCAAATGCTACTGATAGAACAAGTAAAATTAGAAGTGAGAACAAATGGTATTAATGTTTTGAGTGTTGTTCTGGTAATTCTGACAAGAGCAATTTTGGTGACATCATTGGACAAAAAGCCTGTTTGGAGCATGTCCAATAGAAAATGGAAAGTTTTGCTATAAAGGAAAGAAGAAAATGGAGTGGTAGCTAGAGGCAGAAATGGGCTCGAGAGGCTTTTTGTGTTTCAATTTTGGGAGAAATAACATAATGTTTAAATGCTGATGGGAAAAATTTCATGGAGGAAAATTTTGTTAATATAAGAAACAGAGACAAAGAAACAGGAGAGGGAAAGGGAGAGTAATTTAACTGTATGAGTAATGTCCTTAGATAGTCAACAACCGAGGAATCTAGTAAAGAAATGAAGAAGTTGGTTTGAGCTAGAAGTATGGATATTTTATACATAACGAAAGGAGAAAAGATAGCATTTGAAGACACAGATGCTAATAGATAGATGTGGTGATGGAAACTTGTAGAAATTCTCTGTGATTGCTATTGATTTTATTATGTGCTGTTGGTCAAATTAGCATTCCTTCTTAGGTAAGTTTTCTTTCTGGCTGCTATTAGGTTATCATCTTGTCTCTGATATTTTATAATATTACCATGCTGGGCCTAGGTATAGATTTCTATTTATTCATTTATTCAATTTGGGATATATTGTGCTGTGTATCTTCTAATCATCCTAGAAAATTCTGGAATATTCATCACTTTACTTTCTACTCCTTGGGCTCTGAATAGATATTAGATCTTCTCATTGTATCCTCTAGTTTTCTTAATTTCTCTTTCATATTCCCCATTTTCTTTCCTGTGTGGCATCCTAGGTAATTTGCTCACATACATCTTCAATTTTACTAATACTCTCATTTGTAGCTAATCTAACCATTGAGTTTGACTTCGATAATTATTTTCCTTTCCAGATCAGTCTAATATCCATCTTTTTAAATATTTCATTCAGAGCATTTTATATTCTGTTTCTGACAATTTCAACATCTGTAGTCTTTGGAGGTCTATATATTTTGTTTCTGCTGACTCTTATCCATAGTGATTACTTCCTTGTGGTCTTAGTGACCTTGGAGTTTTCTTTAATTAATTGCTTGAACTTAATCTGAGGAAGCCAGCAGGCCTGAATAGGGGAGGCTTTTCTCTAGAGAGGATTTGTGTCTGCCTCTGAAAACTGCCAAAAGAGTCTACCAACCTAAAACCATCACATTCCTCCTTGAGGGTCTTGACTCAATTACAGGCTCTGCTTCATCACATTGGTGCAGGCACACGGTTCATCAGCTTAAACACGTGGCTGTTACTGTACTCCATGCTCAGGATAACTTCTACAGGTGACTCCCACTTAGGACCCTAAAATCCAGCTTGAAGTTGTTTTCTTTCTCTTTTTGTTCTTCACTCCACACCCTCTTTGGAAGAGTGTTTCTTTTGTCCCTCTTGAAAGCCTGAAAGCATGTCAGGAGGACATTATTCTATCCTCTACATGGGGAGAGAATCTCTGTGTTCTGCTGTACTGACAGAAGTATAAGTCTTTGTGGTTATAAAAGTCATTGAAATGTTGACAGTTTTAGGAGTTGACTTCAAAATATGAAAGTGACATATTAATGAAGAATTGGTCAACAACCATTATGAAGTCTGCATCGTGTGTATAAGACCATTCTAAGGAACAGGGGGAGTCAAAAGGAAAGTGAATTTTGCTCTCAAAATGTTTTCAAACTCAAGAGAAGGAAGGAAGTGGCAAATACAGATAAGCAACATAAATAGACACATACAAACAGCTAATGAAACACTTTGACATCCTCCTGGAATGTTATCCACTTCTGGCAGTACTCCACTTTGTTTAGCTTACAATTGAGAACCACTACAAAACCCACGGTTTATTTAACAGAAGTATGTAGCACTTTTCTATAAAGAACACTTATCACACGCATGACCATTTTGCATTTGACACAACCCCTTTCTTATATTTCAGGGGAATTTCAGTTTGAAATTATGTTGTCAGCAGAGCAATTCTACCTCTTTCCAGGAGGAAGTCCAATTTTATCCTCACA
Organism: Pteropus alecto; assembly: GCF_000325575.1. NCBI lineage: Eukaryota > Metazoa > Chordata > Mammalia > Chiroptera > Pteropodidae > Pteropus > Pteropus alecto. The sequence continues at coordinate 17,061,111 of NW_006443138.1, read as the reverse complement.
AAATAAGAAGAAAGAAATTTGCTTTTCTTTGTCTAGTTTCTCCCTTTATCAGTAAGCATCAAATTACAGTAGAGTAGCAAACACCACTACATCACAGACCAAACATATTTGTTCCTTTCTACACTTATACAAAGAGTAAAAATTAATGTACCTTACACGTTGCTAGGGCTCATGTTTACAGGATGGATGAGGGTCTGGTGTGCCTAATTTCCCTGCTTTCTATGCCAAATCAAACTTTTTCTCATGTTGGCACAAATGCACCCGCAGGCATACATGCACTCTAAGGGCCTGAAAGTGGCAAAGGTCTACTAAGCTGTAAGGAGCTAATGTCAATATGTAAGCTAGTCATCTATGGATCATCGTCAACTACAATGTTTTGGAATTACCTTTGTGATAATATTCATTTGTTACCTGCATTCTAAACATGCAATTTCCCTAGTGAAAACTGCATTAGCTGGTTGTTAAACATGGCATGACAAATTGTTTTCATTCTTGGTATAATAATTTGTTAGAACTGCATTTTATGTAAAGACCCTAGACCTTCTTTAGTCTTAATGACTTAATGGGTCAAAAGTCTGTCTTATGTTAATTATACTATACATATCTTACATTTCCTCTTTACTTCAAAATTTTCCAAAGCACATATCCTTATATGATGTCATTTGATCCCTGTGATGGATGATGAAGAATTAAGTTGTTCAAAGGCAACAAAATCAGTAATCAGTATTTTGGGGTCCAAAATCCAATGCTCTCCACTCTATTTCCTCTCCTCTTTCTACTCTACTATTCCAAATTATTATGATGTTAATACAGTGGTTGTTTTCATTTTGGTAAACATCAGGAGTGATTCACAATGTTTGCCACAAGCATTTGGATAGATTGTATTGACAAATCCTATATCTACAATTTAAGGGCATAAAGCTAACTGAAAGATGAAGAAAATGAGAGGCATAGGTATTGACAGATAGAGAAAATCGATTTGTGTACCAACATGAATTTTTCATGATTTTCTGAAACACACTAAAAAGTATTTGGGGCCTACGAAATTATTCTTAATTTAACCTTTATTTCTTGCTTCTTGTACTCTAAGAATGAAAATAAATCAATATCTACTTGAAGAAACACAAAACTTTTATCTTTACAATTGACAATTTATCTTTACAATTTACATTGCTCACAACAGTAGTGTTAAAACTATAATACTTAGATATTTAAGAAATAAAACACTGCTGTCCAAGATTATTTAATCACACCAAATAGTCTACTAAAGTTTTATCTATGAATGCAAAATAATGTCATAAGCAATCATATTAAATGCCTGTGTTATTTCATTTATCAAGTCCTATTGAGTGAAGACTGATTAAAAATGTAATCAACTTGTTTTTAGCTAGCCACAGAAGTACGAGAAAAACTACATTTACAAAACATGAACTGCAATACTGCTAAAACAATCCAATAATAAAATAATTTGTTAATCAATTAACATTTAGGATGTACAATGCTTACTTTCTGGGGGACGTTTCCACAGGTTTTGTAATAGCTACTTTAGAATTTATTAGGTGTTCTAAGTGGAAAAATTATCTTAATTGCAGCTCATTCTTCCTAGCATGTTAGTCAGAAAAAAAAAAAGAGTTACAGATAAGTAAGATACAGAATAGCCCCACATATACTATTTGTTTAGGGAGAATTACAATAGGATTTTTCTACAAGCTGTTTTATCTACATAATTACATTTTGTTCATTCTTTCCTGACAATAACAAAAAGACTTCAGATTATAAGGGTACTGATAAACTTACTTCCAAATGAGAAGGAAAGGTTTTCAGATATAACAAAGCCATATACATCTCTCCAAAATGGCAAGTGGAGACAGTTTTGAGTTAACAATAGGAAGACCTTGACTTTAATTCTCATGTTAGCATTTACTACCTGTATGACTTTGGGAAAATTATCCAACATTGTTGAGTCAGTTTCCTAAATACAAAAACAAAAACAAAACAAAACAAAAAAAACTGCAAAAATAGCTGTCATTCTTCTTATTGGTATTATGAGGAATAAGTAATAGAGTAGGTATACAAACACTTAGCAAAACTGTAGAACTCTAAAGAAATATGAGACATTATTTTATAGCATGTTACCAAAGAAAAGCTGTAATATTTCAGTGGTAATGTGCAAACTTCCAGGTGATGCTTCCTCAATGAGGAAAAAAATTTGATCAAGGATGAAAATATATTATTTATAAGAGTAAGATAGCCCAAAGCTGGAAGAAAAGCAACAACATTTATTTCGTTTAATTTGTGAAATATAAGTTCTATTTTGTAAATTCTTTAGTTGAAGAACCATAATAGACCTTGGTGAATCTCTCATCTGGCTTACTCTCAAAAGGCATCTGAGGAGATATAAATATCTCTGCATAGAGCATCTATACAAATATATTTCTTTTTCCTTCCTAATGGTGGAGGAATTTGGACTCTGAGAAAAACTAAAATATGTTAATAGAAGCATAAGGAAATTCAAAACAGCATATGCTTAAACTTTGACTCTAAATCACAAGTGAACTTTTAAAATCTAAAATGAGGAAACTGAGTGGATATTGTCCAGTAAGAAATTTATTAGAAAAAAAATTAAACTGCACTCATTTGTTTGCCTATGGAGTTATTTCTATTTAGTTTGGAAAATCTCATTGCTATTATAAATCTTTCCCATAAATCCCAAAGAATAACACCTACTGTGTAAGAAAAATGAATTAAATTAAGCTTTTAGTCAAGAAATTAGAAACTCCCTGGAAAACAGATGGGAAAGGAGAATATGTCATATTTCAGTCTTTTGTAAAGTAGGTAAATGAAAAAAAAATTGAATCTTTATAGGCGGGTATTGATGTTAAGAGAAACTGGGGGGGGTGTTAAGGGGAAAAATCATTCTCAGAAACAGAAATAAATTTCTCTCTCTTAGTACAGCATATTCATTAAAAGAATTTAGAAAAGAGATATAGCATAATCTGTCGAAAGTCATTAAAAGGATATAACATACCATAATTTATATAACAAGTCTTCTCAGTGGGTATTTAGGTTGCTTTCTACTTCCTTTGCTATTGGAAACAATAGTGTAGTACACGGAAATATTTGATATAAATTTTCAAGGACAAATTCATGAGGCCAGGGAGAACAGAATATATAGACAGAAGAGTTTCAAAGGAATAGAGGGTCAAGTGCATGAGATTTCAGAGCATGTGGAGTTTATGACGGCGAGTGGTGCTGCTGAGAGGCTGGGTTATACTAAGAGGAAGTGCCTTGCAGTACTATGGTTGTATGCATGGACAAAGAATCAAGGGGCAGCCTTGTTAAGAAGAGCTCATGTTTTACACATTTGTTTTCTGATAAAACTCGTGTGAGAAAATTTTTTTTTTTCCCTAGCAAAAAAAGTGCAGGAAAAGATTGTTATCAGCCATGAGAAGTCAAAATGTATTTATAACAGTAATTTGAAAGGACTGTGTTTTTCAAAGATGCAGCTCTTGTGGCAGGAATGGAGAACAGATTTGAAGGACCTGAGATCTGAGGCAGAAAGCAGTAGAGATCTCTTAAGAATTTCATACAAGGTTATACAAAACCGTAAGTCAGGGCAGTGAAAAGAGAGATGAATAAGAAATATTATAGCATGCCATTTTCGGTCATTATCTGATAGGATTTGGTGATCTGCTTGTTGAAGTTGAGGCAAAAGGAAAAGAAAGGAGAAGGTAACTGAAATTATTGACGTGGTCATTTGAGTGGAGAGAAAATGTAATAACTAATGTGTAGAATCCATGAGGAAGAGATGTTCTGAAATGGAAGAATGGAGTCAGTTATCCTGAATCTGTCCATTTCTTTCCATCGCTGTATAGACCAAACTATCACCCTCTACGGTATGGAGTACTGCAATGGCCGATTAACTGTCTCTCTGCTTCCAAATTTTCCCTATAATTCATTCTCCATACAGAAGCCCCAGACATCTCTGTAAATTTAAATAAAATTATTTTACTCTCACGCTTAAATCACCCAAGAGGTTTCTTTCTGTACTTAAAATAAAATCCAAAGTCATTCCTGTTTACCCCACTTACCACCCTAGCCTCAGCTCTTATCTCTCCATCTCTCACTCATATGCTCCCTCTCCATTGGCCTTCCTTCTGCTCCCAGCTTCTTGCCACGTTGTCTTCTGCCCTTTACACAAGTTGCTCCTATACACATTTTCCATTGCTGGCTCCTTGCTATTTCAGTCCCAGATTATATCTCACTTTTTCGAGAAGCTAAAAAGTGATTATCCAATCTAAAGTATAAATCCTCTCATTGTTTTATTTTCTTATGGTTTATGCTTTATTTTTCTACATAACATATATCATTCAATAATATTTCATATTGTATGTCCTTTTCACTACAAGAATAAAAAGCATTTTTGTAAATAAAACAAACTGTATTTATCTTGTTTGCTGTTTATTCCTAATGCCTAGAGCGGTGCTGACAATGAATAGGTAGGTAGTCAATACGCATTTATTAAACGAAGAATACATGCTGTGCTAGAAGTGCCCCATAGTACAACCACGTCTAAATAGCTAGAAAGCAGTTTCGAGGCCAAGAGAAAGATGAAGCCTGGAGAAACAGCTAGAGGGATTAGGTACAGCTGTACTATGCTTGACCTATATCTCGTGGGCTCAGCTACCACTAGCGTTTGTGTGTGCTTAAGAACAATTTTCCTATAATAATTACTTATCAATAACTTCATTATATCCTTTCCAAGACAGAGACAGAGACTAAAACTCATTATGGACGGACACTGTAGTAGGTGGAATGGGTGCAATGTTGAACTAAACAAACAGACTCTGCTCTCATGGAGCCTATACTCTTGTGAGGGAAATGAACAATCAAATAATCATAGAACTAAATAAAGATCAACTATGGTAAGAACTATAAATATGAAGCAAAGTTTGAGAGCAAAGGAGTTCAGACAAGGTTTTCTTAGAAAATGATTGTCAGATTGAAATCAGATAAACAAGTAGGAATTCACAGATGAAGGAGGTAGAAGTTCAAAGTTCTGAGTTAGGACTAAGCATGGAAGATTCAAGACCCTGATCGAAAACCAGGCTGATGAGTGCTCAGAGAACAAAGGTAAAATACATGTGAGATGTGACCACGAGATTGCCAGAAAACAGATCACACAGGTCCTGAGGTCATGTTAAGGGCTTTAGTAATGAAGGAGCCCCCGCACGCTGCCTTTTACTGGCAGCGTCACATCTCTCACAGTGATACTACCACACGTGCTTTGGTGTATGACTATGGTAAATGTCCTGAATTTGGCAAAAATATATTATTCCAAATTGTGACTCTAAAAACTTTAAATATAAACTGTACACTCCTCCAGAGATGTAGAAGTCATATTTGAATAATCCAAAGTAAATGGAATAAAAACAACTTGTGTTTGCATTGGCTCAAAGGGGTACATATTTGAGATATGCAGGTGTTACTCTCAATTACGTACGTTGCTCATGTCAAATTTTTATAATAGTAAGGAATCATCAGTTCTGACTTCAGATCTAGAGGCCGTCTTCTTCATCTGAGTTTCAATTTCCATTTCTAATATCTAAGAAGAGCTTGTTAAGCAAATTAATATTGTGAAAAGGGTTTCCTGGAGGCATATTTAACCTACTTGCAAGGCCAACTACTTATGATACATGGCTTACATACAAATGAGAAGCTACTAAATGTAAATTAGTTTGTTCATTATAATAATCTAGTATGGGTTAGAAATACATTATCATTAGTTAAGTAACAGTGATAATGTTATAAAGCTGCATTTTTATTAAACATCATTCATTCTTTATTTCTTTTACTGACTCACTCACTCAACAAATCTGCTCCTTGGGGAGTCTTCCTCATCTCAGGATATGGCAAATTCACACTTCTGAAAGTCACTCAAGCCCAAAGATGTGTAGTCCCCTTGACTTCTCTCTCTCATACTCTACATCAAATCCATCAGCTAATACTGTGTAGGCACTAGCTTAAACACACATGTACACACAGACAGACACACACAATCCTCCCACCTCTTAAATTCTTTCTTAGTCTCCTTTGCAAACATCTCTTCTAACTGGCACTAATATGTCTTTTGAGGATCATAGAACCTCCAGATATCTTTCCATGGACTCTACATGTTGTTTCTTTGGTTTTATTCCATGACTACAAAACCTGTATCTTCAGCTCTGTCATCTCCCCTAATCTAGAGAGGCTCATATTCAGTTGCCTGATAGGTATCTAGGATATCCAAGTTAACTTCGACACGTTTTCTTGTCATCAGATAGACTCCTCCTTCAAGGTTCCATATGTGAATAACTTGTGCCAGAATCACTTGGTCACCCAAGCTGCACACACCCCTCTTCCTTACTTCCTTTCTCCTATTAAGGACCCATCAAACACTGCCCATTTGATCTCCTAAATTTTTGCCACATATACATCTCTTCTACCCTCCTCTACTTATTAATGCTCTGGTTTTAAACAGTTTATTACTCTTCTCTTCATTTCCCAGACTTTAATTTGCTTCCCCTTTGTTTAGGCAAGATAAGCAGGAGGAAATTTCCTCTGCAGAGATTTAGCAGGTATAAACTTAGCATAAACTCCTCTTTTGCAATCCCTTGCTACCTTCTAGCTGCTCATAGAAAGAAACCTAACAATAAGCTGACAACTTATTTAAAATAGAAAAAAAAATTGAAGAAAGGAGTCATAAAAAATATTTTAGAGTCTTTTCTTCTCTCTTTTATATGATACTTTTGAGAATTCACTGGAGGTGCTGTTTCATTCACTGAACCTGGCAGTTTCAACCCTCAGGCACAAAGGAAATGGTAAAGTCTGGAGATGTCTAGAGGGTTATGTTTTGCTTTTTCTTTTCTGTTTCCTCATTTTTGGTCAAGTTCAGCCAGGGGAGAAAATATAAAAATCTAATATTTAAAATATCACTTATAGACTTGATAACAAAATATTTAGCTGTACATCTTATATTCCAAGGATTTCCTTCTCTAATATTTAATTATTCATTGCCTTGTAGAATCATTCCACATGCTTCTAAGGTAAAATAGACTCTCACAGAGGAATGTGTGCATATGCACCCGCTCATGTGTGCGTGTGCACACACACACGCACACACACACACACACACACACACACAGAGACAGAGTAACATCCTGAATGAGCAACACAGTACCTTGCACATTTTCTAAGAGACAATGTAGGGATCTTTGAAGCACAGTAATACTTTAATACTGAATGTAACATATCTTGGAAAAGTTGCTACATAACCACCATTAAATTGCAAACCAGTTAGAAAACATCAATTTGCATAACCATAGAGGAAAGAATAATTTATACTTTAACATTGTCACTTGTTTATCTCTCAAGGTAAGGGACACCCAGGTGTTGCTTGTCTCTTTATGGTTATAGTAAATACGACTTGATATGCTTTGCTAGAGGGATGCTTGATAAGGGGCCCTTGGCAAAAGGTTTATTTTTAATCATGGGGTAGCAAGAACATAGATGCTATTTTTTATTTAATTGAACTATGTGAAACAACTTATTATAAATAGAAATGTATATTTAGGAAGGTCAGAGTAAACAATGAAAACAATATAAATAATATGGTGGAGACTGCTGATTGCTCCCCCAGTACAATCTGGTTTTCTCTTCTTCCTCGGCATGTGGTTGCCTGTTAGATGTAACATTTCCCAGTTTCTCTTGTGGCTGGTTTTGGCTATGTAATTAAGTTATCACCAATGAAATGTGAGCAGAATGAAAACCCTACCTCGAACTTCTTTTCTTTTGCTCTCCAACACATCAGGACAAAGCCATACCTGCGATCAGTTGTGACCATGTAGAAGAGGCTACTACTCTACGGGATGGCAGAACAACAAAATGGAATAATGAGACTCTTAGACTCTATTTGAGACTGGGAGCAGTTGAGCCATTGTAAGAGAGAATACTGCAAAAGTACACCCTTTGGGAAGAGACAGGATTATCTCTACAATATAATGGCAGCCATGAACAGAGTAAGCTAGTCAGAGATGCTCCATGGGAAGAAGCATGGCTCTTGGAAGAACACAAATGCATTTTTCAATAAAAAACTCATAATTTCCATTTCTTTGTTCTTATTCAAACCAACGTGCATATGTTGGTACTTATTTTCTCACACATATCCTTTCATTCCCTTCCTCTATGCATATCAGTTGGTAGTATAAAACTATAGTTATAAATCTACAATTTGCATCTTCACTAATCACATATATATTTCCAGATGAAATCTTATAAACAAGTGTGTTCTTCCTAATAGCTATACAACATCTCTATATGGACTCTATCCTGAAACCATACACAAAAATAAATTCCATATAAATTCAAAATCTAAATTGAAAATTAAACCAAAGCAAAACCAAAACAAAACCTCAGTGTGAGAGAGGTCTTCACATGCCACAGTGGAAAAGAGACATCTTGATAAGAAGAAAACCCAGTAGAAAAATGGGCAAATGATCTATGACAAGCAAGTCTCAGAGAAGATGATAGATAAGTGATTAATATGAAAAGATGTGCTATCACAGTAGTAGACAGAAAGATGCAACTTGAAACGAGATATCAATTTTTATTATTCAGATTGATAACATAAAAGATGAACATTATTTATATCTGCTAGTGGGACTGTGAATTGCTATAACTTTTTCGGAAAATAATCTGTCAGTACAGCAACTATTAAAATTTACAATGTTCATCTTTAACTCAGCAATCATGCTTTTAGAAAATTATCTTAGAGAAGTACAAACAAAATGTTTTTTTAAAAAATATGAAAAAGAAGGCTTTCTGAAGTACTTTTTATAAAGCAGTAAGAGAGAAAAAAAAGTGAAATGTTTATCAATAGGGCAGAACTGACAAAGTGCTGGAGAGAACTTGATTAAGATTTTCACTTCTTTAAAATGGCCTTTGGTTATATTCTAGCATCTTAAAACATTTAGTTAAAACCCATAGACGAATGTCATGAGTGCAAAAGGTAATAAAGGAATTTGTGCAAAGCACGCTGGGAGAAGAGCAGTGAAAGGAGGGCAAATATGATATGCTGGGCTTTACAACAAAGTGAGTTTGACAGAGAAAGGCTCATTGTGGTGACCAGAAAACCACTGAGAAAATTCTGTAGAACATGTAGACATTCTCTAGGAGAAACTCTGAAATTATGTAAATGGTAAAGTTAAGTCATTGAAATTTTATGTATTAAAAAAAAACTGTGACTTTATTTGGAAGTCATAATACACTGATCATCTTGGAGTATCTGGGTTATATCTGATATGACCGAATGTCTTTACTGATCTACCAACATTTCAATGCAGTAGAATCCCAGAAGAATTCTTGGAAAACTCTTGGAATACAAGAGGAATTTGACAAGTGTGAACTTCAGAAGAGTAATATGACCAGATTAAGATTTTTGAAATATCACCCTGCAGCAACCCAGGAAATAGATCTAAGAAAGGAGACAACTTTTGAAATGGTAGGATCATACCAAAAATCAGTACAAAAGCAGTGTCAGCATAGATGGAAAGAAGACAGATCTGAGAAATGAGAGATGGAATGCCTAGCGAAATGGCGGACTTAGGACTGCTTTCAATGCTCTTGCTTCAGTGCCTGAGCAGATGATGGTACCATTCATAAATTCTGGGAATTCATGAGAAAGAGTAGATCTTACAGAATCATCTTATCCATAGAAGTTAGCTTTTTAGAGACACTTGTGATACGTCAGCTGCCTGACTCTTAATGCATAACAATGGAAACCGAATCTTCAATATTAAATTATAGCAAATGAGTTTTCTCTCTAAAGGGCATGAATGTGGCACTCTTAGCAGGACATAATGTTAGAATAAAGTACTATAGTAATTATATTTCATTTGATTTCTCCAACTGTAATTGGTTTCTTTCTTCTCATTCAGCACATAGAATTAAGTAATTTTTCAAAGACATTGACTAAATCTAGGAAAGTATGTCTACATCCAACCTTCCCTTTCTAATGCTTCTGAAAATTACATATCTTAACGCCACACTTAAAACACCTAAACCATGGTAATAACCTTACGGTATATTATGCCTGTGCATAGTCTTTCTGAGCAAATTATTAAAAATTTGGTGTGAAAATGAAGGAATAAAAATGCTAAGTATGGGGACAGGAGATGCCTTTTCTTTCCATGTCATCTATCACAACTCAACTTTTAACCCAAGAGCCCCTGATGACTGTAATCCTAGGGTATGTGCATTGAATTCTGCAAAACATGTAAGGAGTAGAAATAACATGTACAGAGCACAAAAAAATCATATAAAAATCTGGCCTTTTCTTACACTATCAAGCCAACCCCTTGTTTTACCTTTTAAAGTCAAAATACATGATTAGAAACCCTAAAAGTCAGCACTGCCTCTGGAAAGGTCATGGCTTAGCATTTTGACTTTCAAGGAGCTGTTTTTGCTTTCGGCCATCCAATACTTCAAACTGAAATTCTCATCATGATACTATGAAGATTTTAAGGATTTAAAATTTAAGGATTTTATAGCTTATGTTTTTGTTATTATACTTCTCACATAGCCATCATGCTGGGTATTACTTTTTGTTTGATTTAGTTTCAGAGTATTTATTGTGCTCAAGTCATTACTTAGTTTGGCTAAAAGCACATAAAATTCAAAACTGGGTCTGCTATTTTGTGAATTAGTTATCTTCTGCAACACCATAGCTAATAATTTAAACAGTAGTATTATAAAGCTAATAAAAGCAATAATAATTATAGTGACATTCACCAAATGCTCACTGTGTGTCGTTCAATCTTTTCAATTAATTCTCACACCAACTCTATGCAATAGATATGAAGAAATAGAGTTGTTAATTTGTACAAGGTACTACAATATTTAAGTGGCTGAACCAGAATAAAAGCAAACGTTTCACTGAGTTTTGTAAAATAGTGAGAGCACAAGTGACCAGAATAATACAAGTTAGGAAGTATTCATAAAGAAGTAATCCAAAGGCTCATTATTATCAGTTCCATTTTAAAAACTGAGAAGATAATGCTGACGATGGCTAACCTTTACTGTGCCCTTATTATGTTTCAGGCACTATTTTAAATGTTTAAAATCCATTAACTCCTTGTATTCTCAAATGATTTTATGATTTAACTACTATCAATGCCCCACTTGACAGATGAGGAAATTGAAAGATGGAAAGGTTAAGTAACATAGTAAGTGGTTTAGCTGGAACTGACCAACTAAATGGAAGCAAAGTCAATTGAGAACAGAATGCTAACGTTTTTACTAGTGGTCCACAATCTTAGTGCACATTAGAATCACCTAGGGAGCTTTAAAGCCTAGAATGACAGGCTCCGTCTTTGACCAACTGAAATCAGAGAGTCTGGTGAGACCCAGGGCTTGGTATGTTTCAAAAGCTCTCAGGTGATTCTAATGCAGTGAGGGCTGTGAACTACTGTATTATACAAAGGCAAGACTACTATTTTCATTCTCAACAAATAACATTTGGACTCAAGTTCAATGATAGGAGGTAGATTAAAAAATCTACCTCTTAGTAAATAATGGAATTATACCATTATTGCTTTGCTGTGAAAGAAAATTTATTAGCATCGATTGTGAGCAAGGAAATTATAGATAACTTAAGACAGAGAGTCCCAGAGTGAATGTAGAATCTTGGGTTTATTTAATGAATGTCAAAGCCGACTTTCTTATCAGTTTTAATTGGATAGTAAATTTACCCTACTGTTTCTAGAAACAGTTCAGGAATACCATGTTAGGAGAGGGCTTGCAGGATCTTGTTTTAATTGAGTTCAAACAGATGGTTAATCTCTAAAATGTTAAATTTTCTCTGTGGGTTCTATTTTTCATGGCACTTTGATAGACACAGGACAATATTTCAAGGCATAAGAAACATTCCTCTTAATTTAAGTGAATACACACCACTATTTTTCCTACTGTTTTATGAGTATGGTTCCAAACAACAAATGAACCCCCGAAGAGAAGTCGAAGATGTAAAATGGTTTGTATTGCAATGGAAACTGTCTGTGATCACAATGAAAAAACTATGTCCTCTCTCTGGGGCAAATAAAGAGGCTATGAGAAAAAGGTAAGGTAGATAAAGGATAATGCTTGGTAAACCTTGTCTGTTGAGGGAAGTGAGGACAACTGCTGATTCCAATAAGAAATTTGCTCAAAGGCATAGTACATATAACCACATTCCCTGATTCCTCCCCTCCCCTACCTTGTTTAAGGATTCGTCAATCAAGGGAACTTATGGAAGAACTAATAGCAAACACATATTGTGAAGTAGGGTAAAATTGAGTGCTCTTCTTCAATGATGGAGTGTAGATTCAATGACCCCATTCTAAATAAAATATCACAGCCAAATCCCCATGCAATCCACACTCTGGCCCTTGCTTCCTTACCCAACAGACTCAACTCACTATCAGGCTAGTCACACTGAAGGCAAAAAGTCTGGAAAAAGATATTCTCCCTGGAAAGCGTGCATACTAGTTTAGCCAATTCGCTTTTTTCATCTTTAAAATTATTCCTTAACCACAGTCAGTACAGGCTATTTCTCTTTTAGAGACTATGGCTTTTCTCTCATTCTTATGGTTGACACGAAACCACTGACTCACAGGGCTGTGGTTTGTCATATTAAGTCTTTGGCACACTTTCCCTCTCACTACAGGTGCCTCACCAATTGTTTCTGCCATTTCCTCCTTCACTGATGTTTTCCTCCTATTGTGATTCCAAATATCAAAATAGGTCATCCACAGACAATAATAGCACAGGGAAATGAATGATAAGATCTAGTCTTTTTTTCTCTCTCACAAAATTGACTAATAGGGAGGAAACTTTTTGGCTCATTATTCATATCCTAATTTTTTTCACATACTCTTATTATTTTCAGCATTGCAATATTTCTGTCTTTGTTTTTTAAAGAAATCTTATATGGAATAAATTATCTGTTGATAGGAAAGTTTGCCCATTGGGGGTTAATTTTTTTGAAATTCATTGGCAAATTTTCAATGAAGTCTCAGTGAATTAACAAAACTAGCGTCTACCTTTTTAGTTTGTGTTTTCCAGAGATATAAGTACTGTGAAATAGTCATACTATCAGGACAAGTAAAAAAGTTTAAGGGCTATATTGCTTTTCTAGATACTAATAAATAATGTATTTTATTTGGAATATACAGCTCTATAGCAGTTGTCCCAAAGGTTTATATCTGTTTATTCTCTTAGATTCGTTGTCCCTTCTACCTTGCGCTGAGTTGCAGAATCTGAATGTATGAACACTGAACAAGAAACTCAACTTATCTGAGTGATTTTGAATTTCACCAGAGCATGAATTCATTAAAAATTTGATAGAGTTCCCAGTTCACTGTGATCACTGTCTCTTGATACCCAAGTAGAGAGAGACTGAGAGAACCAAAAGACTCGAATGCCTGTCAGAAGTAGGGAGAGATGATTTCAATGTTCTACATTCAGTGAGAGTTAAAAATCAACATTATTCATGAGAATCTCTTAAAAATCACTCAAATTGCTCTTGAAGTAAACTACAGAAGAGCCACTTAATGTGTTCTTGGCAGTCAGTTTTAGTGCATTTTAGTTTTATTTCCGGCATTATAAAAGATCACTGTGTTGTGCTAGGCAGCCCATGTTGTGGTTGGCTGGCATTTCAGGCCAAGTTTTATTGGGGGAAGGGAGGATGTACACAACATGTTTAAAACACTAGAACCACACTCAGTGCTGCATGATGTCCACACTCTGAAAGGACAGGAAGCCAGCGAAGACTGTGAGGACAGAATCCTCACATGAATTCTTTCACTTTATTAACTGAGCACCTACTATCTTCCAGGCATACTCCATGTGCTGGGGGAAAGTAAAGTACAGAGAACCAAGTCCCTGCCAAAACAGACTCAAGTTCTAGAGAGTGAAGACAGATAATACAAATATGTAAGGAAACATATAGACTGTAGATGGTGATAGGCACCAGGGAGAAAAAGTAGAGCAGGATAAAGAGTTAGGGCACTTTGCACGTTCAGGGGTGTTTCATATAGGGGAGTAAGGGAAGTCTTACTCATACAAGGGGCTATTTAGCAGGTGTTCAAGATAGTGCCTGAACAAGCCATGCTGCTATTTGGAGGAAAAATACGGCAGCTGGAGGAAAGAATGAGTAGAAGTGCCCTGAGGAAGAAGCAAGCATACTTGAGCCTGAAATGGGTAACACTAATCTATTCACTGCCTGGCACATGGAATTGACTACTTTATTTCCTCCACGTTAAGAACATACAGACAAATTCCTATAAGGTAAATAATTTAGCACTTCCTATGCGCCAGACAGCATTCTAAGTACTTTACATGTTTATTTCCCTTAACAAACTTTCTGAGGTAGTTATTATTACCTCCATTTACAGAGTGAGCAAATGAAGTTTTGCAATATTAAGCTACATGCCCAAGACCCCAGAGGCAGAGGTAAGTGGAGCCTGGTTTAGTCCCCAAGCCATTGGATTCCAGAACCTAAAATGCTAAGCTATATTGCCTACCAGGGAATGTGAACATGACATGATTCCACTGCACAGACTGCTCTTCACAAACTGATGAGGTCATTGAGGAGTGCTATTTATAGCAACAGCTGGTAAACAGACAAATCCTATGTGCCATGCATGTCTCTATACATTCAGGAAGACAAATCCCAAAGTTTTTTGGTAAAATACCATGCTGAAAGTAGATACCTTTTTTTACTGCTGCCATATCATGAGCAGAACACAGCTTATGCCTAAACATTTAATAAATTTTCATTGATGTATGCAAAATATAGATTCATGATTAAGATTCACACTTTTGAGAAATAGCGTTAAAGGCCCAATGATAGCTATTCCTAAAAATGTATTAAAATGAAAACTTGCTATATATTTGAAGGTGCTGTCTACATTATATGTCAAGGATCATTTAGCATTATGCACTGTTATTTTATCAAAACATTTAGTTCAAAATAGGCTTTCGAAACTTGCAACGATGAATTGCCCTTTGATTGTCAAACTTCAGTGACAGTGTATATCATGTTTGTCACTATCCCTGCCTTCACTAGGGATCCTGACTGGTTCTGAGGCTACTGCCAAAACCCATCTGGCACAACTGTGGTTATTCCAGAAGCTAGCATGTTCTAGCACACTTTAAGTGCTAGAGGACTCACATGTTTGAGGATGTAATGGATTTCTATTAAAACAGAGTTGAACATTCAAATCAAGTTTTAAAAAGAATTGAGTTGTATAATACCTTCATGCTATATTTCCTATTATAGAAACACCTTTACCATATCCAGCAACTTCACTTTAGATATATGGGAGAATTATTAGGATCGGATAAATTAAGGACTAAAAGATCAATTATGAATTATTCAATAAAAGCATTTTGCTATAATACTCTATTAATAAAACTTAATTAAACAGTTTAGAAAAACTATAATCAATTTATCATATTTCTAAGTCGGTTTTTTTTTCTTTTCAAGGAATTTTTTTAAAGGAGAATATTATTTTATTTACACGTAGAGGAATTTTAGATTCTTGTGTATTTAAACATTTCTACAGGACACAAAATCATAATAACCTTGATATATGTGAACTTCTCCCAAATATACCTTTAGCTCATATTAAACATATATAGTAGAAATAAGATAAAATCTGATACGATGCACCCGGATCGTTTTGCCGTAACTTTTATATAAAGAACATAAATTCAGTATTAGTAAAACTTCTCAAAGAAAATGCCATGTAAGTAAAAACCTACTGTCCAAAGTACCTGGCCTCCCAAATCCTAAACCAACATTTCATTAAATTTTGCTTGCTTCAGTTTTTCTAAGGGCTTAAAGAAAAAGAAATAAATTATCTTTATTAGAAAATGAGAAGCATATTTACTGTGACTGTATGAGTCAGTCCAAGGCAAAGTAATCAATACATTTCAAGCAATACAAAATAATAACTTTTTTGCTATGTTTCTTAAAGTCCCTAAATAATCTCTGAAGATATAACATGGCAAGGTGATTGAGTTCATACATTTTTAGGCAATGTTGTTTTATAAACTGTGGAAGATGCAAACTTTCAAGACTCATAACCTAGATAAAACGCTCATGAAAAAAATGAAGGAACAATAAAATGCTAAGGCAGCGTCTGCTACATCTCTCACAGGGCAGGGATCACAACAGCCTTGTTCCTCATTATATTCCCAGTGTCTAATTTAGAAACTGACATATATTAGGCACTCTGCTTCTCTGGCTTTAAAGTCTGTGACATTTCACTTTTCCAGTGTTTCTCCAACTGGGATCTACAGATCATGTCAGGTAAGGTGGGGTGGATTTAAGCATATGTTCAAGAGTCTGTGAATTAATCTCAAGAATTAGTCAATTCTGAAAAATAGCACTTCACAAAATTATTAATATACAAATATTCTAAGCAATTTGAGTCACCACATTTTAAACAAGAACCGTCCCTTGATTTCAGTGCCTCGGGTTTTATTTGTGATCATTATTGAATTTTTGGTAGGTAATCTTATATAAGAAGCAGGGAGTAAACAGTACAGGTTCTAAAACCAGACTACCTAGATTTGTATTCTGACTCTACCCCCAGCTGTCAAATACAGAACGAATATATATTCTTGCCTCAGTTTCCCCATATGTAAACATGGTGTAGAATTTAACTTTTAATGTTTAAATAATGTGAATGTTGTTAGGTTGACATTTTCTAATATAAAAAGATAATTTTCTGGCATCCGACATTATCATGTTTAATACCTCAAAGTTATAAAGATGTTTTAGGTAATAATTCATAATAGACATGCACATGGAAATGTGGACTTATAATAGCTAGCAACTTGTAACCTTCTTAACATTATTATTCTCATTTAGGTGAAAGCTCTCCTTTTTTTATATCATTGAGTGTATGTGAAAAAGTTTCCTAACTTCCAAACACGGAGACACAGTTTATATAAATTCAAACACAAATAATGCATTTAAAGCAGTGATACGTACTTTAGTGCTTAGGGTATAATCCATCATCCGTTCATCCTAAAAGTTCCCTACAAGTAGGAAATGCTTGTGAGCAAGTTACTTTTCAAATAAAATCTATATAATGATTAAGTCACCATTTCAAAGTTTCTCTTCTCACAAGATCTCTAATGGCATCTTATTTGCCTTCTTTAACTTGCCATTTACTCTTTAAAAGGGCAATGTGTATATTTTGTAAAGCTGTGTTTCTGGGAGCTATTTCAGTAGAGATTATTTAAGAAAGTGACACATCAAGAAATGAAGATGAAAACATAGGGATAAGAAGACTGGTCAAATTATAAATATCCTATCTTAAGAAATGAAATTCTCTTTAATTTTAATTTTAAATGTATCCACAATGCAGATTCAGGATGACATAAAACTCTAAACACTGTACCACAATATCCATTTGTTGGCACTTGATATCTAAGGAAATATAGCTGGTTATAAGAAAATGACTGAAAAACTTTGTAGCATACACATTTTCCCCCCTTCTTAAAAGCATAACTGTTTTCATTTCTCTTCTAGGGCTTGTTAGCAAAGTTAATGTTACAGCAATATATTTAATCGAATTCTTCTGAAGTGGTAAAGAGAAGCTCTTGATTCTGACATTATCGGTGATACAAAGTTTAACATCATAACAATTCAAGAATAATGTCATCAAAGATGAAAAACACTCTCCTTGACCAAGGGAGACAGGCTGCTGCTCTAGACTGTCTTTTTGACTAGGCCTTGTCCTTGGGCCTTGTCTGAGGCCTACCTAATCCAG
>NW_006443138.1:17039178-17043228 GCF_000325575.1 Pteropus alecto | reverse complement strand
AGAATCATCCAACCCCAGTAATATCCAATTATCCTTTATATCTGATCAAATTCCTCATCTCCCATGCTCATTGGCTGTTTTCGCTATATTTTAGGTGGAACGAATCTCCCCTATTGTGGTATTCTTGACATCTATTGTGACAGTCCCTACCATTTAAAAAAAGTGTCAGAATAATTTTTTTCCTTAACAAAGATATAGAACTTTCAAAAGAAATCAATCTACTAATTTATTAATTTTTCAGGTTCTGCCCAACTTTTATTTGTATTGAGGGAAAAGTAGTAATATAACTTTATCTGTAGATATAACTGTGGGTTTGGATAGATAATGAGAAGTGAGGAGTAGAGGAAAGAAAAAAAAAGAGAGTGGAATGTTATAGGAAAGTTAAAAGAGGGAAGAAAAATTTATACACAAACAGAACTTTTTGTTAATGTTTCAATGTGTATTTAGGAAAATACATGGCCTCATAAGGCCTACTGAGGATCAGAAAGAAAAATGCTTAAAAGCGTAATAGAAATAGAAGAGGTCAGAAGTGGAAATAACCGAGGATTATGAAGAATGTGGTAACTAGGGGTGGGGGATGGGCCCATCCTTCTGATGGTGGCAACTACTAGTATACCCTAGCTCAGGCATCCCCAACTCCCACGCCAGGACCAGTATTGATCCGAGGTCTGTTAGAAACTGGGCCATACAGAAGGAGGTGAGCAGCAGGCCAGCGAGCAAAGCTTCATCTGTATTTATAGCCGCTCCCTAGCACTAGCATCACCGCCTCAGCCTCAGCTCCACCTTAGATTATCAGGCACTAGATTCTCATAGGAGCACAGATCCCTGGTGCCAGAAAGGTTGGGGACTGCTGCCCTAGCTGATACTTACAGTATGCTTACATTAGCTGAGTTTTCAAAGAAACCAGGAATCTAGTTTCTCTGGAGGAGAAGGGACTAAATGTAATTTTAGTGTGTGGTCCCACAATTCAAACAATTATAGCAATAAATCCATGCAAAGGATACCCCCACAAAGAAATCTGAGTAAAAATAAACATGCTTGGAAACAGACTACATAATTAAGTGGAATTTCCCAGAGGATTCAGTGTTTCTCAATCTAAAGTACTCAAGCTGATTTTCTTTATACTCCAGAGCCACTTGAGTTCCTGCCCATGCCCCAAATCCCCCCATTCCCCATTCTTTTCTGGTTATGAATCTAAAACACACACAATGCATACACACATTTTCAAAAAATACTGTTTAAAAATGATTGCATGTGGATGGTGGTGAATATCAACAGCCCAAGGATGAAAAAACTATAAATTCGGCTGACTTCACCCCAATTTCTCTGATCCCAGTCTAGGGGACACTGGCCCACATCAACAGTTAGTAAATAAGTGGACTGTATTAACCATTTTTGTCTTCTAAGCATGACAGCTTAAACAAGATGATAAACAGAAGAAAAACAGTAACCACTTCAGAAATACATTTTTTTTCTGATTTACCCAACATTTTCAAAAATAGAAGTACAACACAAAGCAACTACAATGTAAGCAGAGAAAAGTGAATGCACTAAAAACTAGACTTTGTAACCTGTTAGGAGAAAAGAGCAGCAACTTCTAAGTAATTCAGATTAAAAAAAAAACAAAACAAAAGAGCAAAAAAAAAAGAGCAACTTCTAAGTAATTCAGATTAAAAAAACAAAACAAAACAAAACAAAACACTATAGTGGAAAGGAGTTTAAAGATGGATATAAGTGTGATGATACTAAAATTAATCCTGGCATAACTGAAACTCTTGGGGAAGTGAGCATCTATCTTGCTGAAATTAGACAAGAATTAAATATTTGATTTCTACTGATGTGTACATAAATATATATGATATCAATGTAATGAAGCCTGTTCATGAACTAAAAAGAATAAGCATTTGTTAACTTAATTTGGGTATGTGCGAATAAACAGAAGTCTTATTTCAATGATATCTTTGGGCACATTTAATAAAACTAGGTAAAATGTGGGGGAAACTATGGCAATTTCAATTGATTAAAGCTATTCTGGGTTTTTCAACTTATCTCACTCCATTTTCTAACTGTAAAATATAGAGATGTATTTGAAACCGAAATAACAAGTGATAGTGGGAAATACATGTGCAATATAAAAACACGTTTTACTCATAAAATCAATCTGGTGACTCTGGGATCCATATATTTTAATGTCTAAAAGTCAAGAGACACATGGCATGTAATTTTCCCACATCACAGAAGCTTGTGGAAAGTTTGGAAGAGGGGCCATATGGTTCTTCCTCCATTTACAAGCAGAAATGTGGTTTAACTGCTTCCCAGACAAATTATTATTAACCCTGTCTTTTTTTTTTCCCCAACAAAATGACAATCTCAGTAATTTCTCCCCCCAAAAATCCCCTGTATGGTCAAATCTGAATCTGTCCTGTTTTAAGTTATTTTTATGGTGTCTTGTTCGAATTAGAGTGGAGGAATATATTTCCCATCAGAAAACAACTAAAACTCAGAATATTTTCTATCCCTTCCATTAGATGAGCTCAAATAATTATTTACTTTTCCCTAGGTCCCAGTCTTAGTGGTTATTTTTATTTCGTAGCCATATCTCCTGACACATTTATCATAAAAAGAATGGTTCAAATTGCAAGTAATATATTGTAGAATATATGGACTATCTCATAACACAGCTGCACTCTCTTATATAAGCTCAATTTTTGAATACCCTATTTCTCATTCTGATCTTTTGACATATAGTCATTGTTAAAGATCCCAAATTGATAACATTGGCTTTGATTTTATAATAACGCTCTGAAATAATTTATGTTCTAAGTGCCTGGGAAAGATATAATACTCAGATGTAATTTTCTATTGGATAATCTGATCTTTGGAACACATTCTCCTTTAATTCATATATAATAAATGCACATGGAAGAATATTTATAAGATATTATACATATTAGAAATATAAAAGGAGACTACACATCTAACAAAGAAGTCAGAGAGATGAATTAAAACCAGAAGTCATCTACCAGTGACTTTAGAAATTCATTTAGAATTATCACAAAATGGCTAATGGCTTAATGCCATTTCTCACAAAAATGTACCTCTACTGGAATTTATTTATCACATATAGCTACTATAGAACAATGTCGAATTCTAACTACTGTGTGCCTCAGCACATCTAGCTGTCCATGGGTCTTTGACATTCTGCCCTCTTGCCACAGAATTAGCGGATAACTAAATCATTGTGTTAATCTCCTATCTAAGCTTATGTCCCCTGCATTTCTAAATTTTGTTTTTTCCTCCTATATCTTCACAGCTTATTTTTTTTCTTCTTCAGTCCACAGGGAAGAGATGATCCTTTAAGATCTTCAATATTTCCTTTGCTGTTCCTTCTATTTGGACACATTTTTAGTCTCATATTTAAACACACACACATATCTTAACATCTATCTTTAATATTTAATAAATATATACTTTATATTTCTTTGGTATTGCCCTGTCCCTTTCATTTCCCTGCAAACTTATTTACAGAATAAGTTTACACTCCCTGCTACCAATATGCCATTTCCTTAGCACCTTAAAAAATTCTCCCTACATCACTGGTACATAACTGAACTCTGAAAGGTAGCCAATGTCATTATATTCTCTGAAGTCAATGGATTTTCTCAGTCACCTTTTAACAGCAGTGGAAACTGCTCACCAACACTGATTTCTACGTCCTGCCATTGGCTCTTGTCTTCCTTGTCCTACATTCCAAATGTAGAGATTCGCCAAGGGTTTGAAATTGCTCCCTTCTCCCTTTCTGTACATTATCTCAGAGCCTTAGTGATCTTATCCACCACTTTGGTACTATCTCTTTTCTCTAAATGACTCCCACAGCCTAATCCCTAACTGTAGGCTTTCCTCCAACTGCCCACTTAACAGGAACGCCCCATGGGAAATTAGAACATCCTACCTCTCACTCAGAATCTGCTTGGTCTAAACTTAACATTTTCTTCTGGAAATAAACATCCCTCTGACTGTCCTATTTCCATTTAGGATCTTTCTTTCTTT
>NW_006443138.1:16992289-17036958 GCF_000325575.1 Pteropus alecto | reverse complement strand
AGGAATGCCTCATGGGAAATTAGAACATCCTACCTCTCACTCAGAATCTGCTTGGTCTAAACTTAACATTTTCTTCTGGAAATAAACATCCCTCTGACTGTCCTATTTCCATTTAGGATTTTTCTTTCTTTCTTTCTTTCTTTTTTTAACAAGTTACCTGACTTCAAAATTTTGGAACACTCATTGGCCCAACTAATGTTCCTACTTGCATCCCATCAAATAGTCTGCTTATTCCCTTTGCATGATCTTTTCCATTCCACTGTGTTTCTACACTTTAGGATCTATATGCTTTCTGTTGGTTTTCCCAAAGCTGCATTTCTCAACAATACTTATCCAAATGTGACATGCATTTCTCATTATGTCATATAAATGGCCATCCTAAATTACCTCTTTCATTATGTCATCCTACTTAACACAACTCTGGAATATAAACTCCTAATTCTTCGTATAGTAGTCTATGCTTTTCATTTGGTTTTACCTTAGTTTCCAGTTCTGTGTTTCCTTCTTCTTCCCCTCTATTTCGTAGGCATAGTTAAGTCTTTCTAAACTCAATGTTCTAGTTCATGCCTATGCCTCAATTTGCCAGAATTCTCTCTTTTATCCTTCTTCTGCTAAAATCTTCACTTGTAAAGATTCTCTAAGCTTCTCAACTCTAACTCAATGCCTTCTAGGATCAATCCAGCTGAAAGTAATTTCTCCCTTCTGCACATTTTTCTAGTATCAGCTGATAGCCCTCACAAAGTATTTATTAAATAATGTTACTTACTGTCCTGAAGTGTGAGGATTTCGATCCATGTTTTTATTTTTTTGTTTTTTTGTTTTCCTTCACTCACTCTCCACATTAGATAGTATATTTCTCAAGGTCAGGGTTAATTTTTCATAACTTTGAAATCCTACTGCATTTGGCATAGAGTCTTACACAAAGCTAGAACTTGATACCAAAGATAAGTTGAATGAGTTCAGACTAAAAACAATTACATCTAGAAAAATATTAGATATATGAACCTGATCATTGGCAATTACTCCCTTCTAACTCTAGAGTTTACTAAAAGTCAAGTAAAAGTGGATGACTTCATACTATGCAAATCATCCATTCATCATATTTAAAAATTTATAAGTTAATGAGGATTTTGGCTTAATTCCCACAGAAAGAATAAAGCTATTTCATTTACATGTTCCCTCTAATTCTCAAGAGTCAGTATTTCTTGATGTGCATAGTGGGAGGGAAGACAGAGGAAAATGTTATATTTTTAAAGTAACCTCCACAGAAGGATCAATTTTATTCATAAAAATAAAAAAAACTAAAAGTGGAAAAACATAAAATGGCAATTTTGGTAAATAAATAGGATTAAAATTTTTAACAGTATAATTTTTGTAATAAATATATTCCTCTAACTGTGCACTTCAATAAATGATAATTTATTGAATATCCCTAATGAAGGGACAATATCAGACTCTAAAACAAAATCATATGCAGCTGCTAATTTAGACATTATTTAAGCATTTGATCACTGGAATTCTTTGTATATAAAACAATCCCAAAAGTCGACAACTTTAAATTGTATAGGAAAATATGGCTTTTGTAGAATAGATAAAATAAATTCATTATGGGACATATTGAAGAAATGGAATAGGTATTTTATTAAGAGAAACATATATCTCAGAGGTAATGAACAATCTTTTTAACATGACAATAAGTGTTGTATACAAGGGTGGCAGACATATATTTTACTCTGCCATCAAGATCTGACATGAGCAATGCTAAAATATCCAGAGTCCCTCACATACAGCTACTGACTATTGTAGTTGGGCATTTAAACAGTAGAAAGAACTATTTTAAGAAAAATAAGAGTAAGATTAGATTACCATGCAGACAACAAAAACAGAAAAGATAATGAAACTATTTAAATAGGGAATGGGAGTTGGAGTCTATTTACTTCGTTCTCATATAAGCAGGTAACTGAAATGTATTAAGTTAAAGCACAGAAATAACAATGTTTTTATGACAGAAAATAAATAGCTTTGAGCAAGATAAATGTAAGATGGATGCTTTAATTTAGATCAGATGCTGACTGCTAATATATCATTACATGGGCTACTGTTTAAATAGGTCTCTTCATTTCAGAATAAAAACTTATATTATTGCATTTTATCAGTCTTGCCTTGGTGGCATCTTACTTACCTAGATTACATACAGAAAATCAAAATGCAATTCATAAAACAGACAGAAAAAGACTGTATCTGTTGATCCATCAACTGTAACATCATATACGTACTTTACTGTTAAGTATGAACAGAATATTCTAAGTCCATAAAATACTTAATTTATTATTACTCGATAAGGGAAGTATCATTCGAATAAATGCATTTTTCAAAAGCACTCTACACCATGTTTATAAAGAAACTATTAGGGGTTTCAAAAAATGGCTTTGAGTTGGAGATTAAATTTTGATTTTATAATAGGGCTAGTGATTTAAAATAAACAATCTCATAAGTCAGGCTTCAATCTTGCTGTACTTCAGTGTCTTTTTCATTCTTCATGGCAAGTAAAAAAGCTCGGATAGCTCTTTTTTCACCAATCCATTATAATGTGCTGAAGAAGATGTTTTGATTGACCACTTAACAAAAAATAAAAGTGACACTTATGTAACTGGTACTCTCTCAATGAATCAAGGTAGAACTTAACATCGTCGTTTATTATGTACATTAAGAGCACTGTATGCGTCGGTCAACGTAAAGGGAACAAATAAAAGAAAGAAAAGTAGAAAAATTGATTCCTGTCTTCAATGAAGTTATAATAAGTTTAAAGCCACAAGTTCAAACCTTTTCCTAGAAACGCTACACAAAGGTGCCCAACTCGGGCATTTATAAAGCTGTGCCTCTGCATACCTCCCCCTGCACAGCCTAACTCCCCTTCTCCGCTCCACTTTTCTCCAAAGCACTTATCACTCTCTGACATACCATGTACTTAATCTACTTCTGCTCTATCTCCTCAGAATAGATTGTAAGCTCCTAATGGGCAGGAACTCTTTGCAGTTTTGTTCACTGCTGTGTATCCAGTGCCTGAAATAGTGCCTGGCCCTTAATAATACTCACCTATTATTTACTGAATAAACGAGAGGACCATTATTATTTTGTTTTCTTAGACTTCTGGCTTGCATTTCCTCTCTTCAATATAACTAACTGCATTTTTTTCATTAAGCTTACTCTTATGCACACAGCAGACTGGGTTACAATGTGATTCCAGTTACTAGATGTGATACTGGGTGAACTATTAATTTCTCTGAGCTTCGAAAGAATAGGGATCACAGAAGTATCTGTGGATTGCCATGAGAAATGAACAAGGGAAATTTTACGAAGTACTTAGCACAATGCTTGACACATAATAAATGCTTAATAAATTTTAGTAGTTATTGTTCTTACCAATATAACTATTAAAATATTTTCTTCCTTTCTAAACAGCTCACCAATTCTTAAAGTACCTCATAATTAATGAAACTGGGGACATTTAGATTCAGGGCTAAGGTTACATGTGGTTGAATCACCAGGAAAAAAGCTACTTCCTGTGTGGGTTGCTTTCTGGAAGCATTAACCCTCTTCTTGTGCTCCCATAGGACTATATATACCTCTCTATAGGAATCACCACACTGTATTTCAATTAGTTGATTACATTCAGTCTTCTCTGCTGCACTGCGTGGTCCTTTAGGTTATGAAATCTCTGTATCCTATCATAAAACAAGCACTCTATAGATGTTTGTTTGTCTAATGGATGAGTTACTCTAAAGATATGAGACTGATTCCATTATTTGTAGTCGCAGCACATATGCACTTTCATTACAAAAATTTCATTTCTCAATAGATGCTGCAGATCTAGAGAAGAAGAGTAGAAATTTTAGTGCCGGAGAGTGATGCAGAGCAGAGTGTATATGAGAATAAAAGCAATGTACTGGAATTCAGTGATGTGCTGTGAATAAGAAGTACTTAGAAGACCTATAACAAAACCTGTTCTTATTTTCTCATAAATGGTTCCTCTATTTCAATAATAATGATCTAATTTATATCTATCTTACTTTATGGAAGTGTGACTACCCAGGGAAAAATTCTAATAAAAACATACTTGATAAAGTTGAAAAGCACAGTTATTAGAAATGAAGATTATGTAATAGGAAAAGGAACACAGCTCAAGGTTTGACTATAAATAAGAATCAAAAAAATACTTATGATGTTAGAAAGTCCTTAGATATTTAACAACACAGCAAACAAACTTTCAAGGAACTAATTTTAAAAGTTTTCCCAATGTAAACTATTTAAGAATGCTAAAACCTGTATTCAAATGATAAAAACTTATGATGCTGTACACAGGATAGAAAACAGAAATTTGTACACCTGGGAAAAGATGCTTGAGATTGGCAGATTTTATATCTGAATTAGCCATTTAGTGAGTATTCAGAATAAGAGATTAGAGAGGAAAAAACAATATCAAGAGGCTTCTAGTCTAAAACTATCACATGCTTGGAGTCTGTCTCCTTGAGTAATGCTTCTCATCAGGAAGATACTTACGTTAGGCCTCAGCCTGGCTGCCAGATCATAATATTTCTCCGCTGCTTCATTGAGGCTAGCCTGTCTGTTAAAGAAAAAAAAAAAAAATCAAACTAAAACCAAACTATATCATTATGACTTTTATAAAAAATTACAATTAAACGAATAAAATAATAAGTTGCCTAAGCAGAAAAAGACCATTCAAAATGGAATGCATGCAATGTACTTGTCACTGTCTTTAAGGCATTATACATAGTGTTTCAAAACAATCCTATTAGGTCAATGTTATTATTTTAAATTACATATTAGGAATTACAAATATTATTTTCCTTTTCTGAGCTAACCCAGATAATACGTTACAGACCTGGGATTCTCTAGCTTCAACATGATGTCTCAGAAAAATATTAATTTTAAAAAATAAATTGTCAAAATTAATAATGAGTTGCTTGTTTTATAAAAATAGTGAATATCTACAGGCTTAAAAAAAATTCTGTATCTATCTAAAAAGCCACTTTCTTTCCAATCAGAAGGACAATCTTTTATTGTGTGTAGCCTATAGGAAAAAAGAATGGCCAGCTTCTCCTGCTCCTTGCTCTCTGGCTACCAGGGTGGGCACATGACATAGCCTCAGCTAACTGGATGTTCTTGCTTGGGACTTTAATTTCTGAGTGAGTACAGAATGATGAAGGGATGGCTAGAATTCAATGACAATGGTGGAAGCAATGGGGCTGTGTCCTGGCTTTACTTTTCCTATAAAGAATTGCTACTGGATGCCCTGCTTCTTAACCGCTGGGGATACCTTGTTTCCTGTTAATTCAAGCCACGCCTTCCAGCCTATAGTAAATTCCACAGTCTTCAAGTTGCTAGAGTCAGTTTTTCTTGATTACCACCAAATAATATGTGTGGCACAACGAAATTCTACAAATAAGATGCCCACTGAATTTTATAGATAAGTTTGTGCATTGTCTATTCTTGATTCATAGCAAATTCCTAAATTCAGCCAACGAGTTAGCAAGATAAATAAAACATCAAAGTCTCGAGGAAGCCCAGCTAATTAGCCATCAATACACAGAATGTTTTTCGATCACGCCATGCTTCTTCAGAAAACCTTCAAAGATGGTATATAAAACTAGAAGCTCTTGCAGGTTGTGTTGTAATCTGCTGACCATATTTGAATGGTACAGAAGAAATGCTATAGAAAAATATCAATTCAACTTTGGATGATTCAACTCCAACTATAATGTGAACAACAGTAGAAAATGGGTTGGGATCCTGCAGTTAAAATAAAATAGACTTGAAATTGTGATGTTAAGAAGCTTTTGAGACAAGAAGGTGGCAGAGAGATCAGGAATAAAGAGGAAAAACAAAATTAACTTTCTCAATTACAAAACCACACTCAGGTTTTAGAAGAGAAGGCTAACTAGTCATATCTATAAAATTGAATTTGCACTTTGGTCAAGCCAAATAAAAACTATAAAGACATACCCCATGCAACCATATAAATTATAGGAATAACTGAAGATAACATCTCTCTGGAGAGCAGGACATATTTTTCTAATTTTTAAAGGAAAAATAATTAGAAACACTGATATTTTTAATGGGGTTATAGAGAAAGTAAAAACCCTTGACCTAAGGCTCTACTGGACTCCTGACATGTTACAACGTGCTGTTGCAATTTATAGTCTCATAAATGTTGAAGTTCAATTTCAGTATGTCAAGAAAAGTACTTTAGTCTGGTATGAAAGACTGAAAATTCCCTCACTAGGCTATTTAATAAAGGTTCTCTCCACCAAATTATAGAATCACTTTGGTTCAGATTCATTTGGAAATTTGAACCAGAATTCATTAGGTCATGCCCTGGAAGGGTTTTCTCCAGGGTAAAATAAAAGGCACGGAGGTAGGAAATTAGAGTAACTTAATACTACAAAGAAGTAATTTACTTTGAAGAAAAATCAGCCAATAGATATTTAAAATAGAATGCACAGCTTCCATTAATATTCATCTTTATGGACATTCAAATTCACAAGGTAGATAAGGATCAAAAGAGAAAATGAGGAACTCAACCAGATGAAATAATAACGAAACAAAATAATCAACACAACATTTTTCCCCCAAAATATGGTTATTAGTTTTTAAAGTCTTCATTGTCTTTAGAGGTTTTATTCCCGAAGGACATATCTTGTTTAGAAGACTTCTTTTCTTCGACTAAAAGTAGAACTGATGATACTCAAAATAGAAAAAGAAGTAGAATTTATTATATTTGTCATATGGCTGTGAAAACTAATTTTCACTCTATGACTTTGTTTCTAATATTAAATGGTCTTTATTGAATACTAATCAGTGGGCATTTATGATAACACATAGCAAACTCGAGAGAAAAGAGTCCGTTCTATAAATGTTCATTTATGTCCTTGTTTTATTCTCTAGACAAGAGAGAAAACTCATGAGAAACTGTCTGATGTCCACTTTATGATGTATGCTATATTTCATAATACTTTTTGCCAGAAGTATCCTATAAGTGCTTAAATCTTAATTGCAAAGATGACTGAATCATTAATCAACATTTGAAAACTGAGGAAATTAGCAATATTCTGTCAGTTGCTTAGGGAATTCTAAGAATGATTATTAGAGAATGATTGCAGGATTCAGGTTCCCAGGACTATTGAAATCAAACTATGTAAAGAAACTGATAAAATATATTTTTCCTAAATACCAATATCCTTTCTTTCTTGAATATTTCTTTTCTGGAATACAAAATATCCAAATCCTTTATCTATGTAGAAGCTATGAGGCTTAGAGAAGTTGACAACTTCCCTAAGGTTATGTAGCAGGTGAGTGGTTGAGCTGGGTGGGAATCAAGGCTTCTAAACTACATATCTGAACCATAGGATTATGCTGGTATCTTCGTATGCATCGAGATGTGACAGAATGACAAGTGATACATTGCTCTGTGGCAGATGACCATGATAATTCCTACAACAAATATTAAGAAAGATAAAAGACACTCTTTTTGATTATTATGTTTAAAAGTTATGATTTGAGTGTAAGATATAAGATTTGAAAAGGGGAGAATATGAAGAACATTTGCAATCCTAGGTTTTACTTTCTGCCCAACTTCACTTCCTAAATCGACAGAACTGAAATCAAGCAAACCAAATTGAGCAGAGTAGAAAGTTTTAAGGACAGAGTGAAACGCACTATTGTGTTTTGCCCACGAACTTCACCCTCTCTCCAAAAGACGGAGGAGAAAGACCTCAGGGGAAAGGCAAAGAAAAAGGGAGGGAGGACAAGCAGGAACAGTGCTAGATGTTCACTTTTTACCATCACAATATCCCATTTTTAGGGGAGGTGTTGTCACAATTAGATATGGAAGAGACTTGTAAGTCTCCGAGTGGGAAACTCAGAAGGCAGGTAAAGGGTCAGCAGTTATTTCTGCTAAGAGATTTCCCAAACCAGATGTAGACAAAACCCTTAAAAAGCCAGCAATGAGATTGCGAGTAAGGAAAAAATATTGCTTATATCAGGAAGCTATACTAGGTCCTGATGGGTGAATATCTTCACCTAATATGCCACCCTAAGAGTTAACATTAAGTTATGCCTCATACCTAGAGAATAAAGATTTAATCATTATGCAAGCAACAGACTTTTCAATTGAAGACTCAAATGGTGGCTCCTTTCTCATTGCCAACTCCTGCCCATCATATATGTAAGGCCCTTCTCCTTTTCACACTATCTGTGGCCTCTCAGGGCCAAGAAAGCGGAAAAGGCCTTGGTTGTATTTCTAAACTGGACTATAAAGTAAACCTTGAATTGTCTTCCCCCTCCAAAAAAAAATCATTAAGATTGGGCTGAATATATTTTAAAATCTTAGGGTCAGTATTTCCATAATCGGTTAAAAGGTAGGCTCTGAGTGAAAACATATAGTGACAAAAGTTATAAATAAATACATGTCATTATTTGATTACAACAGAATTCCATTTTGCACATGAGACAATGAGACTTATATCTGTTAAAAATATAAATATATTTCACATATGTAATTACCTTCTCTGGTGTTATTTTATAATGGAAAAGTATCTGGGAACATAGGTTTATGGCCCAACATTCTTACAAGAAAAAATGTATAGAAGAATTTCGAGAATTATGTTATGAAATAACAATATAGTATATCCTGTGAAATGTTTTAAGAAACCTGATTAAAAGAATCGTTTATAAGTACCTGCATTTTTATGTATTCTGTGAGAATTATAAAATTAAAGCTTGCTAAATTTGAAACTACTTCCTTGCAAATGTAAAAAATAAAAACTCTAGAAGCATTTAGAAGACTCTTTAATGACTGTTAATAGTTGTGAATTGTCCATTTTGAACTAAAAATTATTTAATATAGATAACTACTGTATGACCTATACAAAAGATAATATTTTATTAAAGTCTTCAACAATTATTTTCAAGGATAACTTATGAGCTTTTTTTTTTTCATTTTTCTAGAGAGCTATTTGTTTCTATATCATGAAAGTAGAATGAAACAGTAGCTGAGTTTTCCAGGGTTCTTGCCAACTGCTAAACTGAAACTTAGCTTTTAGTTACTCAAAGCAGCACTAAATTTTAATTCTAGTTGATAAGTTGTACACTAGATCTGAAATAAGTGTGGACAAAAAATGTATAAAAATTTTAAAGCAGCAAAACCAGAGTTATACATGTGTTTGAACAGTGGAGCAGAAAAGATCCTTATAATAAAACTCCTACAATAAATTGTTTATGACCATCAAGCTTTCTTAAATGAAACTTTCTTCCTTGTCAAGACATTGAAATGGCTTCATAACCTGTACGTATCCATTCAGTTCTAAACATAAATAATGGAGAGGTAAAGCAGAAATGCAGCAACAACAGAGGAATAGTATGCTGATGGTATAGTTTTACAAAAAGAGCCCTCTGAGTTTCAGAATTAGAAACCTCTTGATGCCTCATGAGAGTATGAGCACTTACTTTCATGGCCTCAAATCTTTCAGTACTGCTAAGAACAGGTTAAGCCTATATCTAGAAAGATTATATAATGAAACACACTAGAAAAATTAAAAGGGAGGAAATGTGTATTGGCAATGTCAACTATAATATTCATACATAGTAAATTACTACTTATGTTCAAGGTGTAAGGGGTGGTGACAGGAATTGGGAGGAGTGAAAAGAGGAAAGGCAAGACAGAATTTACTTGCAGGGGTAGTCCAAGAACCAATGTCATAAGCCTCACCTGGAACTTTAGAAGTGTAAAGCCTCAGGTACCACCCAAACATACTTAATCAGAATGTGCACTCTAACAAGATCCCCAGATGATTCACATGCATGTTACTGTTGGAGAGGTACTGGGCTGGAAGATGCCTGCCTTCACCCTCATCTGCCATTTCCCTTTGCTTTAAAGACCTTAAAACAATCCTTTACAACCTTGTTGAAATAAACCACTTGACCAAAAGTTGGCAGTGAAGTACAATTTATAACTGGAAAACCCACTTTTCAAGTGGCCTTTGGTAATTTTGGAAGTGTTAAAGAAGAAAGAATATGGCCTAGAGGGCCTTGGAGATGTATATATCTCCAGCATCTCACACACACGCACGTGCGTGCACACACACACACACACACGCACACACTCACAATCTGCTTTGAGAATAGAATCTGATCTTGTTCCTTTCTCATTTAAGAATTTCAATTTTATGTCACTTCCAGTGGAATTTATTTTTAAAAAATCAGTATATCTAAATTCTATGTTTTCAACATATTTAATTATATGAGTGTGTTGTTTGAGTATAGAAATTGAAAGATAATTCTTTTTCATAAATTCACTCTGTTCTCTAGAAATTATGACAGCAACGAGAACCAGTTGGTGCTGTGCAGTTTTGCTTTCTTTACTACCTTAGGGAGAAGTGACAACCTGGGCCCTTAGGCCTGGATAAAAGGTAAGTGCACACTATCTCAGTTGTGTGTCTCTGTCAGACTCTATACCGTGATAGTATTTATAAAAACTTAGTATCCCTTTGAGAGTACAAAATTAGAGTCCTCTTATAAATTTACTTTCTAAAATTTACTATAAAGGGATAATTTCATATTGGAAGGGTCTTACTATTTAGAATTTGTACCTTTGATAACCTGTTACTCTCTATAAATCCTTTATCAGTAAATTCAAGAAGTACAGCTTCTAGTTAGTCACCCAGTTAAAAAGACATGAGGGAGCCAGTGTGACACAGTGAAATCAGTATTCTGCTTGGCCAGAATACAAGTTTAAATCCCAACTGTGGAAAACACTGACTCTCTTTGAGCCCTAGTAATTTCATCTGTAAAATGCGAATATTAGTGTCTACCCCAGGAATGCACAATTATAAATGAGGGTGGCAGATATAAAATGCAAAATACAGCACCAGGTAGACAGGAGGTATTTGAATAAATGATACTTTTGTTCTTCCCCTAATCTGTAAGTGGATTAAAAATAAACGAACAAAAACAAAAACAAAAATAACTTTCCACCAGGGTCCATGGATGCTGTCAATCAGAGGAAGCCTCCAGACTTCCTCTCAGTTATCAAATATCTTTGTGCTCCTTCTAGCTTCCAGTTCTGGGAGGACACTGAATAAATTCATTCATACAAAATGCTACTAATGGAATAATTGATTCAACACTATCCTTTCACAACTCAATAGACAAAATTCTTCTGGGTTCTAGCATTTTAAATTCCTTTGATATTTTCCTTTGATGATAACCAATCTGCTTTTTATAATGCTCTCATCTGGAAGCATCCAGCACTTTTTCCATTTTATTTGAAGTACTAAAAATTGTCAACACATACAGTCAACGCTCATTATGTGAGGCCACTCAACATCTGTGATTACCCTTCCTATAAATATTTTTATAATTAGTCACAATGTGGATCCCACCTTCCCAAGCAAGGCAGAAGCCAGAAATTCCCTCTTCTTCCCACTTTCTTGCAGCTGAGGTTCCTTCACATGACTCAGGCTCCACTAATCAAATGCAGTCTCAGGAGAATGGAATTCAGAAGTAAGCAGAATCAGGAGGAGGCTGCACCCAGGAGAATAGTCTTCTAATGAACGTGGCTCTCACTCTGCTTAGTTCCTTGTGGGTGATGGTGGCAAAACTCTGAACTATTAAAGCTACCCCAGGAAAAGGAAGGTGGTTGGGTACTATTTCTGGCTGTGTGGAGCACTCTTAAGCCTGTGAGAGACCTCGTGGGCTACAAAATACTCTTTAATAAACCCTATGTTTGCCTAAATTTACTGTTAAGAATGAATTCTTTAGTTTGCAACTAAAAACTGTGACCCATATGTGAAGAAAAATTTAGGAGTAGATTTATTTTCATTAATTTTGCTTTCAACATGATTGAAGGCCTTTATCTTATCTTGGATATTACTCTATTTGTTGATAATTGCTTATCTACTCTATTCTCTCCTTCAGAAATTTTCTCTGTGTGAGTGTGTGTGTGTGTGTGTGTGTGTATACATATATTCATATATGTATATATATGTAAATATAAAACTATATGCTATATGAAACTACATACACATATATAGAGCATATAATTATATACACATATTTACATATATAAATAAAACTATATATCACATAGTACATACATACTACATATATACTATACATGTATATATAACTATATATACATACATATATACTATATATAATTATACACACATATGTATGAGTATGGGTATGGTGTTCTTAATCTATCCTCCAATCTTATTATCTTTTCAGTCATTATTTTCACATATTTAGTATTTTTCATTAAATTCTGGGAAAATATCTATAACTGCTATTTAAATGATCAGTTTACCAATTGCATATTGCCTCCATTGCAGTTATAAATTCAGAGATTAGTCTCTTAGTAATCTTTTAATCTCTTAGTAATCTTTTCTGATGTT
Source organism: Pteropus alecto (assembly GCF_000325575.1). Lineage (NCBI taxonomy): Eukaryota > Metazoa > Chordata > Mammalia > Chiroptera > Pteropodidae > Pteropus > Pteropus alecto. Next base: position 17,024,485 of record NW_006443138.1, on the reverse strand, counting down.
ATATTATTCTTCTTTCTAACTATTTTACTTTTATGGATCTATTCTGTATCAGTTAGGATAGGTTAGGTTTCATTGTAGTAATAAAACATTCTAAATCTCAGTGAATAAGACAACAAAGTTTATTTTTCACTCACTCAGCTTCTCCAATGCAGGTGAGAAAGGGAGGTTTATCTGCCTTCAGTCATTTCAGGATCTATTTCCAAAGTTTTTAAGTCAGAAAAATGGAAAAGCACTGACTCTTACAGCTTTAGCTCAAAAGTGACATACGTCACATTCACATACAATCAACAACCCAAATAGACCCATGAAGGTCTTCAGTTTGAAGATTAGAAAAAGCAATCCTATTGTGTTTCTTGAAGGTGGAAGGCCAAGCATATTTGGTGAACAGTATTAATACTTCCACACTACACAGTGTTCTTGAGAATCACCATAGTAACAAGAATGAAAGATGTTCTAAGTGGCTCTTAGTTTTTTAATGTAAATCTCACTGCTTTGGTGAAGGTCTTTTACTTGGATACATCTGACTTGTTCATTCTTATCTGAACTGCCAAGCTGAAATCAGATACTTAAAATCTTTCTATGTATTTATTCTATAGAGAAATATTTGTATCCATTATTGAGAGTTGGAATCAGTCTGTTAAAAATTTTTCAAATTTCAAGCTGCTTGAAGGTTCCGATAAGATAAAGACTTGCCCCTTGATGGCTGGTCCCAGGCCCTCACCTCTTCCAATCTAGTCTCGTCTAGACAAAATAATATATATATATTTTTTGCATTTTGCAGTTTTTTTCCTCATCAATAGATTCTTTGGGTCATTTCACTGGAAATTAGCCAAGGAAAGGGAAGTTAAGTGAGAGTGCTCTAACCATATCTTGAATGATAACATTTCTTAGCTTGTTGATTCTGAATATTAGGTCTAACACTAATCCAACTAACCAAGACACAAACAGGGAGAGACACATCTTTCCCAATTGGTCACCCAAACTTGCTAATTTTGTCTTCTACATATGTTGCAAAAGAACAGAGCTCTTAAGGAGAGAATTACTATCAAACTCAATTTACAACAATTTGGCATTCCCTGGGGAAATGTTATATATAACATTAAATAAGCAAATTCCTGACAGCCAACTCTTTTGACATTCAAGTGAAAACCAATAAGCTTTGTTAGTCCTTTCAGCAAACAAGTCCTAAATGTTCGTGATTAATAGGGAAATAGGTTGATGTTCAGCTTGCAGAGGAAGCACTCAAGAACTACTTGAATTTGACAAAGCCAAAAAAAAACCAGAAGAACTCAGTAAAAACATTCATAGGGACCATCACCAAGCTGAGGAGAATATGGCCAGGATGATGTGGTCATATTTGCAATCCGTATACATAGAAAGGTACGGACTGACTGCAACTTGATGAGGAATGTAGACTGCAAAAAGCTAGAGAGAAAGTTCTAAAAAATAAATCATAAATATTGCCATATCACCAATGTCTAACAAAAACTTTTCACTGGTTTCTAGCACCATGGTAACTAAGGAAAAGTTATAATTTAAAAAAAAAGTTAAATGCATTATGTTTAACAAGGACATTTTTTTGTAATGTTCTCATAATGTGTTTCCATTGGTAGGCATTGAATTTCAGATACTGATGTTATATATATAGCAAAAAGCCTTGTTGATGAAAGCATCTATTATAATTAAGGTGAATTACCTGTAGAAACTTGTGCATTCCCATCCTTACAAATGGTTTACTGTGACTAAAAGCATACCGCTTTATTCACAAAGAACAAAAAGTCCTTTCCCCTGAATACAGCAGCACCTCACCTTGTCATGTAAATTAAGATGTCTTTTTAAAAACTGTCCTCCCACTGAAGGTTCTTTCAGATTGGCTATAGTTTATTTTATAAATATACCAAGAGTCTATTGAATCTTGATTTCTCTTTGTAGGTATCAGTTTTAGGAATGTTAAACATTAATATGGAATGAGGGCATCAACTGAAACCTCACCGTACACTTTTTCCTCTCAAACAGAATTTGAATTTTTTATTTCAAATATGAAAAGCCAAGTAAGAAGCCCCTAAGATACAGTTATAGTAATAGTCTCATATTACAAATCCAAAATAATCTATAAAACTTGATTTAAATATTGATTCCTCTGGGACAGGTATAGGTGGGAGTATGTGGTTATAAAAGAATAACACAGGAATGCTTGCTGTGATGAAAATAGTCTGTGTCTTGGCTGTGGTGAAATATATACAAACCTATAGTAAGAAGCCCCTAAGATACAGTTATAGTAATAGTCTCATATTACAAATCCAAAATAATCTATAAAACTTGATTTAAATATTGATTCCTCTGGGACAGGTGTAGGTGGGAGTATGTGGTTATAAAAGAACAACACAGGAATGCTTGCTGTGATGAAAATAGTCTGTGTCTTGGCTGTGGTGAAGTATATACAAACCTATACATGTGATAAAAGTGCATAGAACTAAATACACACACACATACACACACACAGGTACGAATAAAACTGGGGAAACCCAATCATACCGGTGGATTGAATCGATGTCAATATCATGGTTTTAAAAGTGAATGGTAGTTATATAAGCTATTATGATTGGGGAAATTGGATAATTGCTACATGGAATCTCTCTGTGTTGTTTCTTATTTCTTATAACTGCAAGCAAATTTACAATGATCTCAAAAATAAAAAGTGAAAAAAGTTCTCAAGTTCCTCTACTTTTCTTTAAAGTCCATGTTTTAAAACCATCTAAATGTGAACCAAGTCTTCTGTTATATTTTTCCCTTGTAAGAATAATCTACATGATTACAAACTTATCCATAGAAGTCATGCATGGAGCCCACATGTATATGTCACTCGATGAGGTATTTAGGTGGAGATTTATAGAATGAAATTCAGGTAAGAGTATGGGAAATAGGATATATATATTGCTAACAGAACAAATAATGCTTTCTAAATGACTATATAAATCATTTGAGTTTCTTATCCTCCTTTAACCTAAAACACTACTGAAGGATGAACTGACTTTCTTTTTATATTCATAACAAAAATTGATCTGCCTTTTAATTATTTTGCTATTATTCTAAACAGCCTTCATAATAATCTTTCTGAAAATAGAAGCACTAAAGGTCTAAAACATATATTGTTCTAATGCATAGCGACAGTGTCAATTATAGGGCCATTCTGAGAATTTGATAGGCCTTAAGTATAGTTGTATTTGATAATCCTCTCTACTAACAAACATAATAAAATGTATCCACATGGCACATTCAATATAATTAATATTAAAACACAAATATTGAGATGCAGTGGACTGACACATAATATTTTGTTCTGGAGAAATTTAATTAGACAGTTGCTAATTTCAATTGTTTATTTTCTGTGTTTTACGGTCAATAATTTTTGAAGAGAAGAGAAAAGCAGTCTCAATAATTTTCAGTGTCCTGAAAGCTCATATTCCCTACATACTGTGTACATAAACTATAATGAAAAAGAGTCCTGACCGATTTTGACATGATTAAGTAGCACAATTAAGAATGTAGAATAATTTCATACACTATATAAAAGTCTAACCAATGTACTGTATACTCGAAACTAATAATAAAATTAAATTTAAAAAAGAATGTGGAATAAGGTGGTATGATAGGAGAATTGGTATACTTAATTGCTTTCCCAAAGCCACAGTGTTGGTCTTTTAACGTACAGTAGCAAAAACATACCTGAGCATGTGGGCAGCATTGAAGACCACGTCAAATTCTGTGCTGTCTAGTTCAGCTGCTTTTTTTGCCATCTCGGCTGCTTCTATGAGACGAGCTTCTTCCAGAAGAAATTGACCTGCAAAGTATGAAAGCAGGTGAGCTTCAATAATAATTCTGTGAAACAATTAAAGCTGCTATGGAGAAAAATATAAGAACAGTTATTAAGGTGCTGTGAAGCTAAGATTTATATGTGTCGTACATCTACAAGCTCATTATGCAGTCATTTTATATTCCTTTCCCGTAATTGCAGAACATTGCAATGTATCTATCTGGTACATTAACAAAACTTTTTCTTAAAATAAAATCCTCTATAGATGATTAAAGCAAGAAATAAATGAACAAAAGACATGTTAAAATAATAAAATGAACAAAAGATATATACAATTATGTAAAAATGTAAAAAAAAACTTAAAAAATTTTAAAGACTAACGAGATTAATGTTTTCTTTTTTCCAGTTTTACTGAGAAACAAATCATATATCCCTATCTAAGTTTAAGGCATACAGCATGATGGTTTGATTTACATATTTTGTGACATGATTACCAATGTTTTCTATTGGTCAAAATGTTTGAGATTTAAGGTACTATATTAATTCAAATGCTGAATATACAGCTTAAGTGCAATATATTCCAATAAGCCACCAATCAACTGCTTTAAACATTCACCTATAAAGTCATTATATCATATGTTGCATCACTAGTATAAAATTTAGTTATTAGCTATAAATGTCTGAGCTAAGATGGTAGTTGCTTTGTAGGAAAAATAAATACATATATTACAAATAGGAATTGAGTTGATTTTAATTATTGGTCCTTTAAAACAGCTCCTGTCTCCAATGCGCACGTACAAACAGGACTACCCATACAGATATATTTATTTCTTATATTTAAGTACCACTAAAAGTATTAAAAGAACCTAGAAAGGTTGGTTTACCATTAATTCACTCTTAATTAGGTTGACTAATAAACATGGAAGCAATATTAACCCATTCAGATTTTTTAGATTACTTTCAAATCAGTTTTGCAATGTTAGAATTATTGCAGATATAGCCATATGTCTTTAAAACTGTACCTCAAGAATTGTTATGTAATGCTATCCCAGAATCACATTGTAAAGGCAAAGAAAACAACATAACAGTGGAGCCCAATTTTAAGGCTGTAAATATGCAAACAGAGAGAATAGGCTGCTTTTCTAGAGCTAGCGATTTAACAGTATAAATAATAATGTTAAGCCTTATCTTATACAGCTATTCAAAAGAAAACCAAATCAAGGGACGACAGAGATATGTAGAAACCATCCATGTAATTGACAGCCTTATAGAGTTGTGATCTAATAATTATTTCTTTTTGCTTTGGGTTTCCCATTTGCTTCAAGTTCTAGTCTTCAACAACATTAAAAATAGTTATAAAAATGATTTGCAAGTCCTGGGTTGCATAAAGAAACAGAAAAACTTTAAAAATGGTAAATCTTACCAGGTGGCTGTTGGAAAAGCCCATTAGTTCATCTAATAAATATTACAAATTATCTTCTAACCCAAAAATACCAGTTCTTAATATATAAGGGGACATTTTTCTGTTTTAAGGATTGTAATAAATCACAGCGACTGCCTGCATGTAAACATTTCTAAACTTCGATTGGTAAAGAATGGCCTAGGGTTTCAAGCCTACATTTTTAAATGAAGTGACAGTTTTAAGACCAGGACTTGGACACCTATCAGCTATTTCTGCAAAAGTTTTACATCATTTTCTTAGTTTGCCACTTAACACCCTGTGTCTTTCTCATGGCCCAAAACAGACATAATAGCTGGGCTAGAAATTATTAAGGAAACAGAGTTGTACACAGTTACATTTATAAATAGAAAAACACATCACTCACGAAATTCACATGTGTGCTAACTCTATAAATATATTGATATGAGATCCAATATAAAGCATACATGCTTTAAAACAAGTAAAACAACTAGACAATGCGTAGCACAATGAATAACTACTAGTTCTTCAGATGTATCTTACTAAAGGATAGTAGGCTAATCCCATTCTTCAGTTAGTTATGCTTATTATAGATTGTTTTTAAAATTAAAACATAAGATTAATTGCTACCTGTCTTCGAAGCATAATATATACCTAAGTAAATGCATAATAAATATATTACTTATGTGATGTTTCAACAAAGGATATTGTAAAAATTTATGAACTGTTCTTTTTCCTTTCCAGACAGCTATTAATTCTGAAATGCATTCTGTTATTAATAGTTAGAAAAATGCAGCAATTAATTGAATAATGAAGGTTATTTTTTAAAAAATTCATTACTCCAGTCTGTAGAGAGAAAAGGAGATATAGTAGCTCTGGTAAAAAAAAGGAGAAATAAAGAAGATGATGTCTATACTGGCGACATAGAGATAGACAGTGATAGGAAGTCTGTGTGATAAAGATAATGATGCTCAATGATACACATAAGAGGTCAGTTTATACTCAATGCCCCAGGGCAAAGATTTTCAAGCTTTATTAATGTTAAACATCTTTAACATTCAAAAACAACAAAAAAGAATAACAGTAACTAATTGTGTAAAATCAAATATACAATTTTTATCATAATTTAAAAGTATTTCCTTATACTTTAAGGAAGCTTTGCCATGTAACATGCACTTCGTAAACAGCTTTCAAGGTTCCATAATTACATGAAATATATTTCTTTGTATTTCAATGGCAACAGAAATAATTCCCATATGATAATTTTATAACAGTAGAATTCATTCATCATACTAACATTCATGAAAACAATATCACAACATACTAGTTAGATATTTGCACAATTCCCCTATTCTGTTCCCCACAGGCTATATATCTCAATAGTCCAGCATTAATATCGTATTATGATAAAGCCATAAAATATTACAGAATGTGAATCTTTTGGTATCTCTTTTTAACTAAATTTGAAAAGTTGAACTAAAGTTGAAAGTAAATTATTCTTCTACGTTTACAATGACTGTTCATTTGAAATATAGCTCAGAACTGATGAAAAATAGAACAATGAGCCTTTCAAACCCACAGAACCAATATAAATAGGTAAAAAAGACATAGTTGGTTTCTTCTCAATAACTACTCAAAGAACCTAAACTGATAGGGGAGTAATAAGTAACAAAATTTACCCTTACTCTTTCTGAAAGACTCAAATCACTCTTCTTCCTCTAGCTTCATCTATTATTGCTTGCACCAGACACAGACTCCAGACCCTCTGAACTACTTAAGCTTCCCTTAGCGGAACCTACTGTTTCATATCTTTATTTATCCCAAACTCTCAGCCTCTAGGTTTTTTTCTCCACCTGAATCTCCTCTCCTGTCTTGCCTACCTATTTATAACTGGACATCTTTCATTTTTATACTCAAAACATTTCCTTCTTGGTGAATCCCTCTTTGACCAATTCCTAATAGTGTTAGAATTGCTCATGATTTAAATTCATTACAATATAATTTGCCATCTAAACTAAAGATTTAAAAGAATAAAAGGGAATGATATTATTAATTATGCTGGAAGAAGAGGCTACAAGCCAGAATTATCCCAATATGGCCACTCCACTTACAGCACATGTGGCAGGATGTGGATCTCAGTCCTCTCATCTTTACTGCTCTGGGGAAGTGAAGCTGTTTACACAATAAGGCATTGAACTATTGCTATAAAAAGTGGTCAAAATTAGCAAGAGAGTTATGAGTGTTCTTCACTGAAGAACATAAGGGTCTGCAGTTATACTCACTAAGATTGAGCCAGATCCTGAGGTTTGTTGTGTAGGAGCAGCTCCTGGGGCTCTGAGAGTGAGAGTAGACTATAAAATGGAGCCAGGAAACAATGGGGCGAAAAAGATGGTTGAAAAAGGAAAGCCAAAAGACTTGAGGAAGGCAGGCATTTAGGGGATTTCATCTACATTTGGTGAATTCTGCAAGGCCTGAATTCAAGGTTACTTTTCCCAGTAGTTCTCAAGCTTTAGTGCATATCAGAATCACCTAGAGGGCTGTATGTAACAGAAAGTTGGGCCCTGTCTTCAGAGTTTCAGATTCAGTGGGTCTGGGGGAGAGACTATTATTTGCATTTTAACAAGTTCCCAGCTGCTGTTGCTGTGGCTAATCCAGTGCTCACAGTTTGAAAACCAGTGTCTTACAGAAACATCAAAATTATCTTTTGCACCATTCTCTGGACTCTATGTCTGGGATTAGCTACCAGTTAGGCTGAGCCCTTTGTTGAACAACTGCATGTGCCATGCCCCTCCTTCTATTATGGGCATAATTACAAGGCCTCACATTGTATATGTGTAGAAAAGAAATGGATGTTTATAAACAAGACATACTCATTTAATGTAAATTTCCTCTTTCAAACTTTTAAAATAAGGAGATTTCAGTGTTTTATTCCTCACATGCAGAAGAGATTTCTGAGAAAACACTTCTCTTTCACATATAGAAGACAAACACATTTTTTTGTGTGCTTGGTAATAGAGTAGAATTTCAAATAAAGAAACCACAAAAATCTTAAGAAAAATATATTTTGCTCTCATGGGTACCACACTTTATCATTATTTCTTTGGTTTGTAATTTGTCTAACCCAAGTTAATTATTATCATCTTATTTAATTGTCTGAAATTAAAGGGGACAAAAGAAAAAAAAAAACGAGATGAGAAATTATAAAGGGAAGAAAAAATCTTCTGAGTAGGAAAAAACAGAAGAGAGTATAAAAAGAGGAAGCATTCTCTAGATGTGTAGATACAAAGAGTGTTAAGTCTCCTCACAGGCTAACAGAACAAAGGGAAAAAACAGTCAACAGTTCTGGATTCAACTGTTTCAACATTAGAATCATACCTTTTCTTCTCTGGAAAATTCTCTAACTGAACCATTTAAACTACTTAGTTTTTACCAACATTGCAATATGACAATCCTGTGAAGATCTATTCCTCAGTAATTCCTGGATTTAAAATGCTGTCCGAAAGGTAGAAATCCATAAAAATGTAGCTGAACTTAAGCTATAGGCTTGAACACTACTTTGTACAAGTTCTACATATAAACTCCCTAGATTAGTTGGGACTGGTATTTCTTACTAAAATACTATAAAAAATTCACTCATGTTCATTGCAACTAAATTAAGGAGCTAAAACATCTGTAATAGGTGTTATTATGATACAATTATTTTTAGAAAAAAATCATTCATATGTAGCTTTAAAAAATGTACAAAGGCAAATGAAAATGTCATAAATAGCAACTAGAATATAACATTTACATTAAAATTGTTGCCCTTGGAACAGACATCAGTTTATCAAAATGTATCTAAATCATCTTACTTATACTGATACCATCCTGTCTCAAGCCATCACCTCACCCTGAATTACAGCATAACCTCCTAACTGGTCTCTATACTTGTGCCCTTGATCTTACAGAGTATTCTCAACTCAGCAGTCAGAGTGTTCCTGTTAAAATGGAAGTCAGATCCCATCACTCTACAACCGACATAGGAAAAGTGAAGGTCATTACATTGAACTACACAATCTGATATGATCAGCATGGGGTTCCTTCCCCCATGGCCCTTCCTCAGTTCTCTGACCTCATCTCCTTTGTCTCCTACTACTCTCCTTCTTGGTCACATATTCAGTCTACATTGACCTCCTGCCCTCCGTCTAACATGTAAGATGAACAAAGGCTCTTGATTCAGAGTCTAGGAATGCTCTTTCTCAGAATATCACAGTGGCTCATTCTCTTATTTCCTGGTACAACGTGGTGATTTTTAAATACATCTTCAATAACAGGACTGAATTAACCAATAATATCTCTATGTGGCTACTTGCTTCATCTCCAAAAGCAAGCTAGAATCTAGCTAGCAAATGTTACCGGTATCTCTATTAATAACCTCTCACTTTACAGTGATTTTAGGCAAGGCTGCAACGAATGGCCACACATGCTGAGTGCTGCACAATTACCAAAGGTGCCACTCACAGTGAAGTTTCTATGAATGGTGTCTCCTAGATTTGCGCAACATAGCAGCCCTAGTTTTAGATCTCTGAGTTTCCTTTGGAATACAACAAATAATCCTTCAAAGCTATTCTAATTCTAGAACAGTTCAAACCATGCAATTTTGGCTAAAGTCTATTATATTTCATTGTGCTGTGGAATAAATGCAATAGTCTGGGAAAGGAAGAAGAAACAGTAGCTTAATATATCCAATCCAAAAATGTACATTGTAGCTATTATATACAAAACATGGTGATACTTGCAGTCAGGAATACAAAGATAAATTGTGATGTTTATCTTTGAAACAGTTCCATTCTAGTAGAGGGAAGAGGAGATTATGGAAATAGTTTAACCACAAAATAGATATAAATTTGAAAAGGGAGGTACAAGGTATAACAGGCTAAGTGCATCATATCTAAGTGGAGGTAAATTTTTGTTTAGTTTTGTTTATCTTGTAATTAGATTTAAATATGCATAGAGTAAAGGGGACAAGTGAATTCTGACAAAGTGGCTATGGTCCTACAATCAGCAGCCAGATCATGACAGATTATCAGCATCCAGAAGAAATTGTCTATACCTGAGGACTACTTTTTCGAAGACTCAGATCATTGGAGCAGGGAAAAAGCCACGTGGAAGTGTTTGAGCTGACTGGCTTTGGTGAAATCTAATGTAACAAGTTGGGTGGGTAAAGTGAAACTATGGCGAGGAATTCCTGGGTATTTCTATTAGGGGAGGCGAGTTATGCATTCCTTATAAGACCGAGGGGATAACTCAATGGTAAGGATTTAGACTAGCTTTCCAAAGGAGATGCTGCTAGAGAGGCTGATTACTTGTTAATGGTTGCTAATTATGTCTGGGAGAATTAAAAATATGGAAGGGAATCTTCTTCTTTGCTTTTCTGAAGGAAGGTTTGCAGAGTGTCTCTCTTGCTGAACAGCCCTTGCATTTTAGGCATGCTTCTACTCTGTAAAACCAATCTCTCTCCCCTTTCATTAGTTTTGTTGCTTTGCGTTTTTTGCTCTTGGCAGCCTGAGTTAATAAAGGCTCTGGTTTACTGAAACCCAATGTGATAAGTATGCTATAGTTACCATCCAAGGAAACAGGTGTGCTGGTGAACAAGGACACCCAGGAGGTCAATCTAGACTCCTCGCTTTGAGGTTGGGAAGCCCTGGATCTGTCCCTAAATGAACATGAGACCAAGAATTTGCCCTGAATTGAACAGATGGCATTAAATATGTCCAGTGCAAAGGAGATTAGAACAGCAGGCCAGGGCTCTGTGCTCAAATGGAAAGGAGGTCAGGAAGGTTTGTATTGCTTTACTGAATTTATTTCTCCATGACTCTTTCTAAAAGGGTTAAGAGATACCAGAAAACCACTGAGAGAGTTATGAAGACTGTCAGGTGGGGAGTGGAAATTAGAGGGGGCGAGAAGAAAGGAGAGGCTGGGGAGGAACTGAAGGGAAAAGAGAGAGAGAAGGAATGGAGGAAGGAACAAGGAGGGCTAAGGAACACAATCCCATTATAGTTTTAATATATTAATTCAGTAGGGATCAAGTGTGTCCATTAAAGAAAATAAGTTCATGCTAGGCTTCAAACTGAGTTTTATCACCTAAGGGAAACACACAGAGGAAAAGATGTAACTAGATGAGGGGTACGACCTAATCAAAGACATAGAGGTAAGTAGCATTTTTTTTCTAGGATATTATACATTGTTAGAGAAGAGATGAGGTAGACAGAAGGATTCAACACAGGTCCTGAAGTCACTAACAAAATGAGCATGACTGAGACTAAATTGCAGTGGGTGGTAATGAGAATGGAGACAGGTGGGTCAAAGAGCTTATATCTTCTTCCTAAAATGAGCTCAGTCTTCTCATTGGGTTCCTAAGCCATCTGAATGGGCTTTTCTGAGGTACTCATTTACTGACATGTCCACTAAGACACAGAAGAGTTAACTGAAGGTTACACAAACTTTGGGAACAATTGCTTTAATTAAAACAAAAGTAGAATGCAAAAAAGAATCTCGAAGTGCTTTCAATTGCTAAATCAAAATATTCTAAGATGGTCTTCCCTCTCCTCTCTTTCCTCCCTGTCTCCTCTTTCTCTATTCCTATTTACTTGTTATTTATAATCCTTATTCTTCTCACAAGCAATTCTCTTTCTCCCTGGTCTTTTAACTGCATACTGATGAATAAGTTTCCCTTTTATCTTAATTCATAGGTTTTTATTCTAGATCCTCTTGCCAAATTTCTGTTCCGTATTTATATATCTTATTCAAAAATTTTTCTATGTGATCCATTCTCCAGAATACTAATATGGTTTCTGGTATAATTTTAAGTAATAAATGTCCATTGTTACAATTTCTTGAGCATATATTACATGCTAGTTATTTTATAAAACTGTAAATGAATCCTCACAATTTGAGACAGTAGTAATCATCTCCAGATTAAGAAACTGAGGAACACAGAGGCTAGTAGAAGGCAGAACATGCTCAGGGAGATAATCAGCAGTAGGGCTGGGCATGCCTCTTTCTCAAATCCATGATCCACTGTCCAAAATCCACTGCACTCTCTACTACTTAAGCCAAAGTTTAATTCAGTTCTTATTATCTTGCTTTTGTGGTTTCTTGAGTCCTATACAGAAACAGATTCAAAAGAATATATGTAAATTTTTGCTGTGGTTTGAATGTGTGTGCCTCCTGCCCCATCCATGTGTTGAAATCTTAATCCCCATGGCTATGGTATTTGGAGGTAGGGCCTTTGAGAGGTGCTTGGCCATGACGGTGAGCCCTTATGAAGGTCCCTTATAAAAGAGACCCCAGAGAGCTTCCTTGCCTCTTCCACCACTTGAGGACATAGAGAGAAGACAGTTGTAAATGAGGAAGGTGGAATTCTGTTAAATAACTTTTGGATAATTACCTAGTTATCATAATGATTTTCCTGCTATCTTTTCTACAAACTATCTGAAAAACAGATTAAGATGCTCATTCTTTTGCATTTTATTAAAGTATATATTTCCTCATAAAGTAATGTATTCATGAAAGAAAATGTAAAATAAATAGAAACGCTAAGCCTGGCAAAATAAAATTGGCCAAAAAGCCAAAACATCCATTCCCGTTTGTTTGTTTGTTTTGCTTTGCCTTTTTAATGATACAGTTATGTTGTAGAACTTAATCATACTTCATTTACAATAACATAGGCAGTGGTCTCTGCTATTATATATTCTTTATAAACTTATTAAGATTTACATTTCATCAAGTGGGAATAGCCTTAATTTATTTAATCATTTCTCTTTTTCAAGCATTTAGATACTTTCCTCTTTCTGCCTCCAATAAATAGCAATTCTGTGTTCCAGTTGTTACCTTTGTTGATAATCTTAAACATAAAAAGTTATATTTTTAAAGATATATGAGAGAATTACTGAGAATAAGGGCTAAAGCAGCTTAAGTTTTACATTATCATTATCATTTGGGATTTCATTGAATTTAAATTTCTTTGACCTCTAATGAAATTGTATGTTTATGTATCTTTGAAAACCTGTTTTATATAACTTTTTATGTTTTAGCAGGCTTAGTGTTTATATCCTTTGGTCTTTGTATTCTATCAATTTTCCTTGTAGTTTTACAAAGTTTCTCATGTCTTAAGTAGACTGATATTTTGCTTTTATGGAAATTATTTCCTATCACATTACTATTTGTTCTTCAATCATATTCCTTTTTGGAAATACATTAATTCTTTAATTTTTCCTTTATTTTTTGCTTGTAAGTTAGAGAATCTTTTTCCTGTTGTTTTTTTTTTTTTTCCTCCCATTTTATTCATGGGAAATTTTAATTTCCTAAGGCTTCGGAAAGTATTTCATAAAATACACACAGATAAAGATCAAGTGATATTAAATTATTAGACCCATTGTAACAATACGGAATTTAAAATAAAAAATCATAGGTAAGCAATAAAATAGTTTGGAATAACATTTAGAAAAATACTACTCTAGTTATACATCTGTGAACTGCCTGTGCTATCCTTGTGACAGGAAACACTATTTTAACAAAATGTTTCGGTCTTAAATAGGAAATATAATTGTAATCTCAATATAATTTAGCAAAGACTCACCAAAATGCATTTTCATTTTTAATCAAGGAAATACCATTATTTAGTTCATTATTTAATTTTAAAAATTACTCTTGCAGTTTCTGAAGTGACTAAAAAAGAAATACTACAATGCGACCAAATGTCAGTTCATGCTATCTTCTAACTAGTTTTAATTATGAATAATAAAAAAATAACCACAGGCCTCTCACAGATTCAACCCAGATTTCAAGTTGCTTCTTTTAGTGTTCACTGATGAAAAATCGAATTTAATATTTTAACAATTTCCTCCAGTACTTGTTTTTAAAATAAAATGTAATAGTATATAAACCATCTTGGAGAAAAACAAACAAGTACAATATTAACAGTAGAAAGTTCTGGACTTAATTTGAAAGAGCTGGACTTCTCAAATTATTCCCCAACTATATTTGTTGAATATTTCTGATTCAGAGAGTCACTTGAAATTCCTAACTTCTGTTATCTCTGTCAAATGTGGTTGGGATTCCTTCCTACCTCACAGGAATTAGATGACCAAAAAAGACCAGGGTTAAGAAAGCACTCGATAAGATTGCCAGTGTTTGATAAATGTAGTAAGACATTGCCAAGGTTTTAAAATTGATAGTAGAGACAAATAATAATAATTCAGGTAATTACAGTTGTAAAAAATTTTACACTTCTCTGTGGGCCCAAGAGAAAGAATGATAGAATGATCTTCACTGTTAGAAATAATTTCATGATTGTCTGGACCAGCCTGTTCACTGTCAGATGCTTGTGTTCTCTCTAATGTCCTTACGAACCCACACTTAAAACATCTTCAATGAGAACTCATTTTATAACCTGACAGCTCTCATAATTTGGATGTTCCTCCTATGAAGCCAGAATATGTTTCTCATACCTCCTAGATCAGGTCCTAGTTTTTTCTTTGCACTATTTCCCAGACACAAGCTGTGTCTTCTGCCTCAAGCATTTTCTGTGCTTTAATGTTCTCCATTACACCTCTTCATTTCTACCGTTTTGTCTGGTGATCTCCTACTCATCATTCCAATATAGCTTACATGTAAGCTCATCAGGCATATTTCTCCTGCACCCCAGCCACTCAGGTCAAGGCACTTTAATTATATTGCATCTCCTCTTTAAAACTAATTACAGTTGTAATCAAATCATTATTTTCATAATTTGTGCCTTCCTCAGCAGTTTGCAATCTCCATTGGAGATTCTCTTGTTCCTTGCCATGTCCCTACACTAGTATAGTGCTTGAGAAATATCGAGCTTGGGAAAAGGTTCAGGACTCATCACTGTATAGCTGAACCCTTGGAAATGAACATCACCCAGAGAGAGTATCAGTAATGAAGAAAATGAGGATAAAAGCTTTACTCTTAGAAATGGTTAAGAGGTAGACAGAAAAATAAAAAAAAATCCAAGTTCTACATTAAAAAAACAACACTTTTTAATACTGTTTATCGCAATCTGCTCCCTTTTAACATTTTATGCTTCTGTCCTTAATATCAAATGAATTCCCATTTGCCTAGATTTATACATAGTAGGTATCTTATAACAAATGTGTATTAAGTTGTTTCAGTCTATATCAAATTTACTGCTATGTACATGAAAGAAACATTTATAATGTATTCTTTTTATCTCTTGACTATCATTCTTTTGACAAAACTTTCCTATTGGAGTCATAGGAAAAATCCACAGAGAATCCCTTGAATTATAGGCCTGTATGAGGCATGAAGGCACCAAATCCTTATCTTTGACATTTATAAACTAAATTCCACAAAGAATTAACATGATTTGTTTCATATAGACATTGGAATACACTGCAAGCTTGATGACATATAAATACAACATTATACTATCACTGATATCATAATTTGAAACCTATTTTCTACACATTCCTTAAAATTCTTGATAAAGACCAATGAGAGATTGAGTATATATTACAAACAACATGAAATCTGAGTATTAGAAAACATTTTGGAAGCCCACATCAACCCTTTCACTTTACAGATGAGGAATCTTAATCCCAGAGGCTATAGATACCAGAGTCCAACATTTAACCAACTTATTGAACCAATTTTATAAGCCTGCCTAGCTATCTTTCTTGCAAGTCAACCTGAAGAAAAAAAGGCAATCTGCAATGCAATTCCTTTCCCCCAGATAAAAAACTAGTGGATTTAAAATACAAATAACTGTTAGAGCTTTTAAATACTGCCTTCTAATTGCCAGTGTAGCCAATATAAACTCCTATAATTCCCTCTGTCTAGTCTCAAATGGATGGCATTTTCCGTCACTTGTATCATTAACAGGCAAATCAAAAGCACATAAAATCACCCAGGAGAGTGAATTTCCGACAGAACAAAACTCATCCACTCTGTATTTTCATTGGTATTTGCGAAAGCATTTAAAAAAAGACTCAAGACAATATGCATATTTCATTTAAAAATTTACTTTTAAGCTGAAGGCACGTTATTATTCATTCAATTCATGGGTATAAATAGTCTAAGAATATCCATAATCGGCAAGTTAGAGAAGAACTGATATGCAAGTCATAGTATGTATCTTCTTGGACATGAAGTAATAAAAATTCTGATGGAACAACCGTTCAGTCAATTTATCCAATTCTAATATTCAGTTCTAAAATGGAAAATATTTACTAGATGGGCACTTTGATTAACTGTGTCACAGAGTCAGCTTTGCAATATACAGATGATGTACTATAGAATCGTACACTTGAAATCTATATAATTTAATTAACCAATCAACCCCAATAAATTTAATAAATTTAAAAAAACATAGAATGAAGAATATTCCTGAGCTCAACCAACACTTATTGCAATATAGTAGATACTGATATTGCAAAATGAAAACAAGTCCACCCTACGTTTATTCATCTTAGAATTTTCTAAAGAAGGTAAGTGCACAATTTCAATAAAAATATTTACATTCCCACAACCATTCCCTAGTCTAAGCCACAATCATTTCTTGCCTAAAACACAGCAATGAAGTTAGTTCCCTTTGCTCTACTCTGACCTTTCTGTAATCCTGTGTTCTCCACATGGTCCCATCTACTGCTCTTAGAATAAAATGCAAACTCCTTAGCTTGGTCTACAAAGCCCCATGGGTTCTATCTATCTCTGCCTCCTGCCAGAGCTTCTCTCCTCCCACTTTCCTTTCTGGTTCAGTATGCTGCAGTCACATTAGCCTTATTTCTGTGATGTGAACATAAGCTTGGTCTTGCCTGTAACCTTTGAAGTTACTGTTTCTTCTGTCTGAAATGCTCTTACCTGGCTCTTCAAATAGCTGGCTTAAGCATATGGATTTCAAATATCATCTCCTCAAAGATGCTTTACCTGACTACTTGGTTTCAACAAGTACCCAACTTCTCACCTCATCACCTTCTAAAAATGACACCATCCTACTTACTTCCTACATAGCACTATTCACTTTCAAAAAATAGGACAGTGCCTCACTCCTGCTAGATCTATCTTATACATGTTAAAATTAATAAAATAAAAACCCTTCCCTAAGAATTTTAAGCCACGATGATGCTCTCTAAAACTATGCACAGAAGGGCCTACTAACAAAAAATATCTATCTACCTATCCAGCCACCTACCTATCTACTAATTTTTTAAAAAGAAATGGAACATATACCATGAGAAAAAGCAATGTCAGTTATCAAAGAACCAAAAATTTAGTTACTTACAACTAACTTGGGGATGTCAACTTCATTTTTCTAGGCTTCAATCTACTTATTTGCACAACAAAATAGTTATATTAGGTATTTTTTAAAAAAAATTTCCAGTTCTACATTTTAGTTATTTGAAGTAGATTTCCCCTAAATTAAAATCATTGGTATTTCTTTAAATGCACCTTTTTTTTTTTTTTTTTTTTTAACAATCCGAGCACACTGAGATAGAAATATCAATAACTAAATTATGGGCCTCTTGTCTGTTGGTATTTTATTTTGCCTTAACTATTCCTTTTTGATGCCTCATCTTGAGACTTTCCCATTTCCTACTCAAGAGTGGAGGAAAAATACTGAAACTATTTTATAAAATTATATTGAATTATGCAATCATTCCTCTCTCAGAAAATAAATGTACTTCTAATAAAGTATGTATGCCCCCAAATTTTAAATAATCCAGGGGGACTAAGAGAATCAGTCTTTAACACATGTGTTTACAGAACATATGTTATCACCGTTTTCCAAATAACATATACAATAAAGAATTTATTGCACTTTCTGTTAAAACTAAATCTAAACATTTCTCATGGGAGAAATATTCCCTACTACCACAACTGAAAAAAATCAGCATTATGATGTAATATAAAAATAATAATAAATAAAAAGATAGAAATGTTGGTAAAGACAAAGAAGCCAGAATAAAAGGGGACTAAGGGGTCTAACTCTTTAATACAATAGTGATGTTTTTCAAATAAAGCAATGCTGAAGTATAAAGGAATTGATTGTAAAAAATCTAAAGCATATAATAAAATTATGGGAAACGACCTTAGAAGATGCAGTAAGTAGAATTAGTGTGACATAAAGGAAATGCAGGCAGCAAGATAAGAAAATAAAAGTATTTCATAAAATGAAATGACAGGAGGTCCTTTAGCACTCTGAAAATAATTCTGGGACTATTTTAATGCACAGTAAGGGTACCCAAAATAGTATGCATAAGAAAATCCTAATTTAAAATACTTCATATAAGAAAACCTATAAAAATAAATTCTGTAGCGAACCTAAATTAGTTGATTGCTTCTTAACATGGCAATGAATCTGCATCGTGAAACAAAATCAGAAGTGGTTATGCAATAAGTTGTGTGAAATTACATGCTGTGTTATGCTGGAGAGGTAAAGCATCACAAGCCTAGGTTTATAAACATATCCACACAATATAAATAAACAAATGGAATTGTGGTTGACTAAGTATATCCTCCATTTTACTATTTCCATTCTTCCACACTCAAGCCTCTTACTGTTTCATTTTTACTAGTTGGAAAATGTTAGAAAGATTTAAATGTCATACAAGCATATCAGCTTTATTTCCTCAAGATTTAATTTCCATCCACCTTTAAGTTTATTACTTGATAATAACTAACACATTAAAGCCAACAGTGGTCAAAAAACACTTTTTTTTCCAAGGGATTAGAAAAAGTAAATGTTTTTTGGCTCGTTGAAAGCCATTCCAACTGCAAATCTGGTAGAAATAAGCACAATCTTACACAACACCAAACCAGCGATATTACTTTGCCTCACATAACACATGACTCACTACTAATGACAGAGTGGAGTGTGACAGAGTTGTTATATAAATTCACTCTACACTGATTAAGGCCAAGGCTAAAATGAATTAGAGTCATCCTTTACACCCTTTACAGTTTATTCTTGACCTCAATCTCAAGCATGTAGAGGCTGTTGTGCATTCATATCTTCCAGAAAGCAAGATTTTGAGGCCAAAATGTAAACCTTTAAAATTTCAAAATGATACATTTGATGAGCAATAATACATTATCTTATAGAATGAAAAGAGAGCTGATATTTGGATTATATACTATGCATCAGGCAAGGAGCAAGGTGTTTTCCTGATGAGACCTCACTGACCTTAAAAGAAACAACTGTAAAAACACCTTCCCCATTGAAGTCCTCTAAAAATTTCTAAGGAAAATATAATGCATAGCCTCTTTAATATGACTGGTTTGAACGAGGAGGTAAGACTATAGAATGAGGCTAAATCTGAAATCTTTACCAGCAAAATCTAAATCTCATGTCAATGTTAATAAGAAATTTGGAGGGCATGGAAAAAACTATCAACCACTCACCATAATGCATGTAACAGTTTCCTTTGGTGGGATCCAGCTCAATAGCCTTCAAGAAGAACTTTTCAGCCTCACTCTTACGACCCTTGAAAAATAGAGAAAATGGATGATTCAGCAGTGGATCACAAGGGATTCTTCACCTCCTGGGCCCAAATGAAGCAGACTAATGTTTACTTGGTAATTATCATCAAAAAATGTTTTGTTTTAAGTAAACAAAGATGATCAAGGAAAATATGTTGAGAGAGAAGACTTAAGTGGGAATCCTGGGAAACACCAAGATTAGAACAGAAAATGAGAGTGAGTTCATAAAGAGATTAAAAAGAAGGGGCCAGAGAAGCAAGAGAAAAAAAGTGAAAAAATGGTTTCACAGATAAGATAGTTTCAAGGAATGGCGAGAAACATTATCATTTTCTATTATATATTCTCCCTTCAATCTGCTTCTTCTTCATTCTTCCTTGTAAAGAATTATGGCCATTTCAGTTTTTAAGATGATTTTGTCCTAATCATTAAATTTATACATGAAAAAATTCATCATATTTGTTGAATTGCAAACAACCACTGCTTATCTTTACATTGTCATTCAGGACTCCAGGATTTAATCTAAAGGCAGACCATCTTCTTAACTATAGTTTCAAATAAACATTACAATCATTTTCAGAGAGCAGTAAGCAAAAAAGTCAAGGGAAAGGCTTATATGCAATAAATTGATTTTTCATGAAACAAAAATCCTAATTCAGATTCTAGACGTGTACATTCTTCACCTGGTTATTGCTTCAGAATCACAAATGCCTACAGGGTAACAAAAAGGGGTGGCCTGAAGTTAGAGAAAAACTGAAGAACTTTCCTAGAGAGTTCTGTCCTGTCCTGTAAGGTTAGAATGAAGACTGATGCTGACTGCAAGTGGCAGTCAGATGCTGGATGGTGTCCAGAAGTCATGGTCCAAAGTAAAGAAAAATGATCTTAATTGCTCGTTCCTTCTATCACCCATATGAACTTCAAGTGATATTTTTTTCTTTCTTCACATATATTTTAAACTAACTGTTAAGGAGATAAATCTTCCAAAGCCAGAGGTGTATGATTAACCTAATAATATTCTACATTCCGTGCAACTTTGACTCATTTATATATGCCCTCCTTTTTGTTCATTGACTCAATTTTTAAAAAATCTACTCTTGTTACATCCTTTATTCACCATTTCCCAACAGGTAGGACCTACTTGTGGCCTCTGCTGCCTATAGTTAGTGGTAACCCAATAATCACAAAATTGACTTCCTCATTTCTCCTTAAAACTGCTCTAAAATTAAAGTGTATTTTTTTTAAAAAGATAACAATAAATATTTCATAAGATTATTGAATTATCCAAGGCAATACACACAAAATAGTTATTATAATAACTAGGCATATTGTAAGTTTGCAATAAATATTATTTCATGCGTGTGTGTGTGTACATACATATATATATATATATATAATTCTGCATGACAAAGAATATATTTTATATATATAGTATGCAATAGAATGCAAAATTCTGCATGACAAAGAATATATTTTGTTATATACACCACTGCAAAAACACATGGTCAGCCTTTAAATTGTCATTGGAAAATGATGTATGAAGAACTTACAGATGATAATAAAAGATGCAAAATGAAAACTGTATTGGTAGAGAGTTTGTGGAAATGTTATTATGCAAAGAAAAAAGGATCTGTAAACTTTTTTTCAGTATAGAAGAGAAGAAGCTGGTTAATTTATCAATGTCACAGTAAGTGGGGTAAAATAGTTGTGCATAGTCCACTGGCAAAACAATAATACGTAGTGTTAAAAAAACGTACATCAGAACCCAAAGGACAGTGGTCTCTGGCTGTTCCACAGACCAGGTTATGAAAAGAAATGAACCCCATAACTCCTAGATGCAAAATAAACACATGAAAAGCCAGACCATGCTTTCGGTGGGTGTTGGGGTGGGGAGATTGAGAGAAAGAGTATCAAACCATCATGCAAAAACCTATGTTTCTGCTTTGACCACTATTTTTTAGTCAAGTGCCAAATAATAAGGAGGAAAATAAAATCCTTACAAAGTATACAAAATCAAGGGTCGACCAAATGCGTAAGCTATCCAGACTCATTACTAGGTCTTAGGAAGTGGCTTAGAGGTAACATTATGTTTAATCAAATTTATTCTTTCACCTATTACTGCTGTAAAGGGATGGCAGTTGAAAAAGTGGAGAGGAAAAAGTTATTTCTCAGCAGGTTTTTCTTGGTGTCTTTTAGAGTACATCAGCATTTTCTACAAGCAAGAATTACAGAATAAGCCACTGGTTGTACAAACTCCTCACATCAAACACCATTACTCATTTCATATATTGGTTGGGATTTCTGGACACGTGTGTTGGTTCAGAAAACCAAGAAAAAGGGACTGTGGTCAGCTGTGACAAATAAGGGAAATGTGAGTTGAGAGGCTCAGTTTCTACTGCCAGCTCTATGACTTGTTCTTTGCTTGTTCCTTTATTTTTGTAGGTTAAAAATTACTTATTGAATGCCTACTATTTGCTTTGCACAGTTCTAAGTACTGGGGGTATAACCGTGAACGCAGAGTGCTTGCCTTCGAGTCTTAGTTGCAGGAGGCACATAATGAACATATTACCCAATAACTAAGAGAATTAGTCACAGAGTTCAGTGCACAAACAATTAATTTCTCCAATTGTCATTAAGCGAACTAGCCCAGAGACAGACAAGCCTGTGTTTGAATCTTCCTGCCTCTACTTATTTAACTGTGTGATTTTGAGTATCTTTTATATCTGAATCTCTATTTCCTCATTTGGAAAAAATGAACCCTTTGAAGGGTTCTAAGAAAATCACAAATCAAATGGAAATAACTAGCTTCAGATCTGGCACACAAAGCTCTGACATTCTTTGATTTTTCTTCCTTCTATCTACTCAAAAGAATTCTTCCAAGTTCGAAGTTACTGTCTGGCTCCTAATTACCAAAATGCAAAAATATTTTTCTGAATTTCATGTCATGGTAAAAACTAAACTTCATAATTTCCCTAAAAATGACTCCCATTCCTAACATTTTCCCCTCCCTCAAATTAAAGGCCTTTCAGCTCACATCTAGAGTGCAACAATAGATTTCAGATTTCCTGACTCGCTGAATTTCATTTCACCAGATTAATGTGCCTTAAGCAGAACTGTTTTTGTTATGCCCTTGTTCAAAAATATTTCAATAGCTCCTTGTTCTCACTCATTCTACTTAAGAATCAGTCTAATTTTCAAAATCTTCCACAATCTAGTTCAAATCTTCTTGGATAAATCCTTATATTTTATTAGGTCAATTTTATCACTTGCCTTAACCAAAGCTCCCATGTCTTCCCTTAATTATTTCTTCTGCTCTGTAATATTATTCACTTTTTTACTCATTTATGTGCATTTTATGCATCGAGCCTTGGTTGAAGTTTCATCTTTTTATAAAGCCCTCTGTAATGGCTCCTAGTCCCAGCAGGGTCCCTAATCTTTTGTGAAGATATGATTATTTTTGAGAGTCGTTATGATCACCCTACAGTTATACAATGTGGAATCTAAAATTTTAGACTAAATCCTTTCATATATAAAATAAGGTGTTTGGCAAGTGGAACTTTAGCTTTTGTAAAATTGTCATTCCAGGTAAGTATTTAGAGTATACACATGCCTTATTCAGTGTACCCACACACAAATTAGTTAAAACAGCAATAACCCAGTATACTGAAGTACAAAAGATTAGGAAGTCAAGAATGTAAAGCAGAGCTAAGGAAACACATGGTAAATATACTTTTTAAACATCAGAATTTCAAATAATTCTAAATTAGACATTTAGAATTCTCTGCAGTTAGAATATTGGTGTTGATGCAAAGAATTAACCAGGTGGGCTTTAAGTAGCACAAATGACACTTTCCCGGACAGGGCTGCACCAGTACCTAGGGATTAGGGATTTGAGATTATTAATATGCTTATATTATACTTATATTAGTATATTATTTGTAGCACTATATTGAGTATTAAAGATACACACACAAGATAATATTATTTAAATTAAAAAAAAATCTCCAAACAGGACTAAGCTTTGTCAGGTCCTCTTCTGATTGGCAGCAATAAAACATTTACATGTTAGATAAATATTCAGTAAAGTTTACATAGCCTCTTCCACAGTGTGGGATTTGTTTTCAGCATATTTATTTTGTTTACTAATTAAACTGGATACTACTACCACTGTTCAGAAACGGGTCCATCAGAGTGGGTGTACAAGGCAAGCAGCATCTCTTCCAATGGCTGATCGATACTTTTTCAAACTATAAAATATATAAATATTAAAACAGATACATATATTTTTTTAAACACACAATAAACACACAGAGACACAAACTCTCCCCCTCCCCCAAACAGTTCTGGAACTCCCACTTAAGAAAGCATTCATAAATATTAAATATGAGAGAATTATACTACTATGGTTTCAGCTTGAATTGTTGAAGAATAAAACGTAAACCAAATTTTGTACTTATTTTTTAGTAAAAATATTCCTGTGTAGAGTTGTGAACAAAGTAGTAATTTCTCCATTTCACATCTGGAAGTTGTCACAGAACTAAGGTCTATAAAACTATAAAAAGAGTTCCTCAGAAATAGTCCAATTCTCAATCAAATATTTATATCCTAACCAGGGACTACCTATGTCTTCAGGACTGGTAGGAATAATAATTAAAACAAACCAGAGAATTTCTCTTTGGTGGTCCTATTTAGAGGCTGTTTTAAATTTGGGGTAGGATGCGTCTCATTCTGCAGTTGTGTATCTAACAACTATTTCCACACATTTATTGTTTATTCTTTGGAAATGTTTGACAATTGTGAATGTCAGTCATTTTTCACAATCAATGAAAATCACATCATTTCTCATTCAAGTGTAATTGTGTACATATAGTAAATAAGAAACAGAAGCAGCCAATATAACAAGTCCAAAGCTTACAGTTTGGTAACTGTGTAGTTTAGACATGCATTATAGTTTAATGAGTGCAAAGGAAAAAGCAATTAAACAGTCTTGAAAATTAGCTTGTGAGGACTACCATTTACAAATAGAAGAAGCATTATTCGATAGTCTATTTTAACATCATAATGTTCATATGTGAAGTGTCTTCAATATATAAAAGTCTTTCCTCCTCAAAAGAAAAAAAATCATTAAAAAAATCTAACGGTTCAACTAATTTTTATAAACCAAGATCGTTTATATCAAACCATTTAATTCTCATGTCCCTCTAAGTCAGTATGTATTATCAACCTGAACTAACCTCAATTAGAGGTAAAGTGAAGGGACAGGGCAGGGTAACCTTCATGATGAAATATTTTATCACTATATTACCAAAATATTTCCACTGAATTATCAGATACTTAAAGTTTGACCATGACATCCATTTTTTAAGGGAGAAAATAATATTTATTCTGGAATGCTTTAAAATAAAATAGAATAAGGATACCAGATACAAAAAAAATGTGGCTGAATAGTTTATCGATAAGTGTTTTTCCTCCCTGAATTGTCTCCCAAGTCCCACTTTCTATAAGTATCCCAAAGCAGAAGTTGTCCGAATGATACCTGGAATATATTTTCATAAGGCCTAAGCTCAATGAAATATTATATCAAGTGACACTGAGGGTGGCTAGTGGTGATAAGGTGGGTCTCACACCAATTAGGGTAGCATCCAGAGTAGCTGTCAAAACCTCAGCATAGAGGGCTGGCTCTGTACTATTCCTAGTGCAAGGCTGGACATCCCCAAACCAGGCCTCCTAACCTGAGCAAAGCTTCCTTGATACCCATCCCAAGTCCTCCTGTGGAGCCATCAGACTTCAAGTGAAGGTATCAGCTCAGACCCAGAGAAAAATCCCCTCAGGCTTCTATTGGGGGCGGGGAAAAGGAACTATTTTGAAAAGCATTCTTCTTTTCTTAACAAGGTGGGCCCTCAGGAGAAACTTTTTTTTTTCTCTTATTTTATTTTTTTTACGCCTACAGCAAGCACCTGGTCTTCCTAGGTGGTCTCCCATTCAAGTACTAACCAGGCCCGACCCTGCTTAGCTTCCGAGATCAGACGGGATCAGGCTTGTTCAGGATAGCACAGCTGTAGACTCCTTTCCAGCTTTCTGAACACCATTAAGCCTCCCAGATTTAGGTGAATCCCTAGGAGAGGGAGGAGGCCACAAAACAGCTGCAAGAAAATAGCCAATCAAGTGGAATGAAAGACCACAGTACACTGAATTTCATTCAAAGATTTAAAAAGTAGATCATCCTGAAGCCTCTGAATTTCTAGCCTGAAAGTCGACATGTTACATGAGCAATGGACACAAATAAACAGTGTTCAAATATCAAAAACTAATGGCCAATATTTCTATAAAAACACATTAAACTTACTCAATATTCACTTTGCCTAAAATGCAAATAAATACACTGAGATGTATTATTCCTCTATAAATGAAGTTCCCCCCAAAGTCAAAGGACTAAATATTACTGAGAGTTCATAAAAATAGGTGCTTATATTACATATAGCTAAAATATAGTCAAATGTAAGATCTTCATGGGGAACAATTTAATATATATCAAAAACCTTTAAACCATAGATACACTTTGGCCAAACAATTCTATTTCTAGGTATTTGTTTGGAAAAAAAACAAATACCTGTAAGTACAAAAAGGTGGGTATTTATTTTCATTGAAGGACTATTTATACAAATTCAACGTCCACCAGCATAGACTTGGTTAACCTAATGTCATTTCAATGAAATACTATGACTCTATTAAAATGATTTTGTAGAAAATTATTTAAACCACAAGAGATCTTCATAATCCATTGCTAAAAACAAAACTCAGGTTTTAAATAGTAGTTTATGTCCTTAAAAAAAATCAAAATACCGAAAGAATGTTTTTAAGAGGAGATTTAACACTGTCTGAATAGTTGGATCATTTTAATGCTGGGGTTCAAAGGTAAATGATAGGGTTGGTCCCTTGGTATTTCATAGAGTAGATTGCAAAAAATAGTGCTGTGTTATTGTCAAACTAAGTGTCTTGAGAACACAGTACAACACAGTACAACTTAGAAGGGCAAAAGAAGGCTTAAGATATGTGACGTTTCAATCCATAGAAATAGAAAAAACTCCTACTACAGTACAGGCTGTGTTCCAGGTCTTGGTAATTAAGACAAAGTTCCTGTCCTCCTGCAGTTCACATTCTAGTGATATAATGGATAGCTTACAAAGGAGCAGGTGACTCTGTCAATTAGTCTTAAGTACTCTGGTAAAAAATAATACAGGCTAAAAAAAGAGAACAATATACAACTGGGGGTGGGGTGGAGTGATGTTTCATAAAGTGATCAAGAAAGGCCTTTAGTGGTATTTGGGAAGTGAAGTAAGTAAAGGGAGTGAGTGAGCCATGCAAAGGTCTGGCATTCATGGAATGTTAGGGCCTAACAAGAAAACAAATATGGTGGCAGTAGAGTATGCCCCATAAAGCATCACAGGAAGTGAGTGTGACAGACAGGAGGGATCAGATCCTTCAGGACCTAGTATTCACTGTAAGAAATTTGGAATTAATTTTTCTTTTTTGGTAGTACAAACCACAGTTTTAATACTGGATGCCACATGTTGCTTTGACTCATAAAATTTCCTTGATGTTAACAAGCACAGGGTCAAACAGCCTCCAGGAACTGCACAAAATATGGAACACTTCATGAATTTGTATGTCATCCTTGGGCAGGGGCCATGCTAATCCTCTCTGTGTCATTTTAATTTTAGTGCATGTGCTGCTGAAGCAAGCACTGAAATTTCTTTTGACTAGGAAAGAACACCATGGATTTTAAATAGATGTGCAAAAACTCCCTAAATTTTGGGTGAAACAATTTACTGTAGGAAACGCAAAAGAGAAAACAGGAAGACCACTTAGGAAGTTGTCAATACTCCATGGTTAAGACTAAAGTGAAAGCAGTGGAAGTGGTGAGCTATGGCTACATTTAGAAACTCCTGAATACAGGTGGCTGACAGAATGGGTATAGGTATAACATAAAAACAAAAGTCAAAGGTGACTCAGGAGCTTGTAGCACCTAGGTGAATGCAGGTACCATTTATTCACAGAGGAAAGACTGTGTGGGAGCATGTATTGGTAGAAAGGGGCATGTGCCGTGGAATAATCAAGTTCTGTTTGATTAAGATGCTAGAGTGAGAGACTTTAGAAAACTAATTCACAGAAAGACTGCCAGATAGGAGGCCACAGACCAAGTACCAGCCAATAAAGAAGAACAACAGATATCTGGTACTTTGCATGAACGTAAAATAAAAGAAGACTTGTAAGAATGCCAAGAAAGAAGCAAAAAAGGGAACAACAACAACAAAAATTCTTACATTTTAATGTTTTTGATAAGAGAAAAAAATATTAATATGCATTATAAAATATAAACATATAGGACCATTTAAAATAATTATTTTTAAAAAGTTAACTTGCCTTTTATAAATATTTAAAATGTTTGATAATTTAAACATTTAAATTATATGTTGCTTTCTCCACAGCTTTGACATTGAGTAAAAATGCTAGATTTTAAAGTATAAATAAAAAATAGCTAATTTCTAAAATATTACATAACTGAAGGTGTTTAGCTTATTCAGATTTCCTGTTATGAGTTTTCGTTTCCTTTCTACATCTGTTCACTTGTATGTTTTCCCTTTAAGCTTAGAGGTCATCCACACACACTGTAAAAACATTTTAGTGGAAGATAATTAATTTGACAAGATATGACTTAGGCTGTTACACTGTACTGCCATGCTAAGCTTAAAGTCAATGTAAAAGCAATGTCTCACCATAACTCTTCTCTATCTATAATCTCAGTTATTAAGAACAGTGCTCCGATATTTTATTAAAATGTCTGAGTAAGTTGTGGTGAAGTAAGTAAAAACTATGTTTGAATAAAATTTATAATAAAAGTATAGGTAAAATATCCTAGAATTTTACTTTAAAATTATGCAAATCATTATAAATATCAAAATTGGCTATTTTTAGATTTTAGAATAATGTACACATCTTTGAGTCATAAACCAAAAAGAAAAATACCTATTTTTAATTAAAACAATAAACTTTCATCAATTCATTGAATTTATTCATTGCTTTCCTTAATTTGGCAAATATTTATTGGGTATCTATCATGTGCCTAGCACTGTGTTAAACACACCAGGATGAAAACGGCGAAGAAGAAAAGATACAACCCCTGCCCCATGATGCTGCCAAAACTGTAGCTGTTATGTGTATGACGCAAACAATGGTTGTGAGTTTCACTGAGAACCGCTGGTTTGACCTAGTTGCAGTATTCAGGGAAGGTTTCCAAAAAGATTGCTGTTTGCTCTAAAAATCTCTTCAGACTTTTAGTATTCTGCATAGAGGCACAGCAAAGGTAAAGCCCTGGTGGCAGAAACACAGAAACACTTCATGCAGCCCACAGTGAGACAGAGGAGGAGTAGAGGCAGGCTAGGTGAAAACTGTAGGAAAGAGTAGAGTATGCCTATACTCTCTATATATAGGTTACATGAGGGAATTTGTCCTTATTTACTTTGTAAATATCACTCTCAGGGAAGTGCGGATAATACTGGATTGGGAATAGAAAGAATGTAGGCAGATTAGTCCAGGCTTTTAAAAAAGAGTGATGAGGATTAGTGGATGGATATGAGGAATATTTAGGCAATGTAGATAGAATTACAGCATGGATAGGAGAGGGAAAGGGTGTGATGAGAGAGATGGAGGTAACAAAAATGATCTTAAGTTCCTGACTGTGAAATTGAAGGAATGCTGGTAAACAATGGCTTTGGAGGCAGAACAGGTTAAAGAAGTAAGATTATGAGCACAGTTTTGAGAATGGGAGAGCTTGAGGTACTTCTGAGATATCAAGGATGCAGTTTGTCCATCAAGCTGAATCGGGTGGCCAAAGGCAGTGGATATGAAAGAAATCCACTGGACTTAGTGACACAAAGATGACTGGTAAGTTTAGTAAGGTTTGTTTCTATGGAATAGATCTTGAAGCCAGAAGGTGTGGGAGTTTGGGAGACAGGGTGAGGAAAGGATACTTAATTACAGACAATTCTGTCAATGTGCCTGGCTGTGAAGGGGAGAGAAAGTGATAAAGCCAGCAGAAGGGTATGAGACACATTGAGTGTTTTGAAAAAGAACACAGAAAACATAACATAAATCATAACTAGGAATAAAAATTAAAGCCTAGGTTTTTTTTTCTTAGTTTAATTGAAAACTAAAAGGAAAGATAACTTAAAAAATTTTTTTTGAGAAGTCTTAGATAGCTTTCCAGTTATGGCCATGACCAAATCAAACCTGCCCAGAATCCTTTAAGCTGAGTCTTTTCCTCCTGGGGCTCTAACGACACTTGATTCCTACACTTTTGTTGTGACACTTACCATACGTACCCTAATTACCATTTGTTAGCTTCTCTTTTAATTGTAAACCACTTCAGGAGAATTGTTGAACCAAGACTTAGTCGAGGGCCTGAGGCATAGTAGGTGATCATAAATGCATGAAAATATTAAATATCTTGAAAAAGCAAACACTCACAACACACTCCTTAAATGCACACTCTCATTGGGAAGTGCTGTTGCCTGAGTGAGGAAGGTCACAGGTTCCAGTGGATACATGTGATTAAATCTTAAGGCCTAAGTGATACACAGAAGGTCAGTCACCCCTACTGTCATTGTTATGAACACCTCCTCTGTACAAGGCGAAAGAAAGAAAAAAAGAAAGGAAAGAAGGAAGGAAGGAAAGGAAAGGGAAGGGAAGGGAAGAGAAGGGAAGGCAGGGGAGGGGAGG
The DNA here is from genome assembly GCF_000325575.1 of Pteropus alecto. Lineage (NCBI taxonomy): Eukaryota > Metazoa > Chordata > Mammalia > Chiroptera > Pteropodidae > Pteropus > Pteropus alecto. The sequence goes on along the minus strand of NW_006443138.1, from coordinate 16,993,976 downwards.
GGAGAGGAGGGGAGGGGAGGAAGAAAGGAAGAAAAGAAAGAAAGAAAGAAAGAAAGAAAGAAAGAAAGAAAGAAAGAAAGAAAGAAAGAAAGAAAGAAAGAAAGAAAGAAAGAAAGAAAGAAAGAAAGAAAGAAAGAAAGAAAGAAAGAAAGAAAGAAAGAAAGAAAGAAAGAAAGAAAGAAAGAAAGAAAGAAAGAAAGAAAGAGAAAGAGAAACAAATAAACAAACAAAAAAGGAAGGAAGGCAGAAACCACAATTTTTATCAGCATTCTGTGGTCCATAAGGTGGCACTAAAAGTTCATAGAAAATGGTTTCCAATAGGAAACTTTGCTTTAGATGGATAGAGTGGTCAATGGGATCTCAGTTTAGGCAATTAGTGCAATAGAAAGCTTCAAATCTCAGCTATTTATTAGCAACACTAACCATGTAGCTGGGCTGTTTGTACAATGGGTGCCTCTTGTTTGTCATGACCAGCTTCGCGAGCACTTGCTAGATTGCTTCATCCCAAACTGTTTAGCAATAGCATGGGAAGTGGCTGCGCTGATTGGACCCCACAGAGACGGCCTTGGCTCACAGAGCTCAGTGCTGACACTTATGTTGCAGAGGTTTAAATCTTGTGGGGATGGTTAGGAAAGCTGTGTTGTGAGAGTGGAAAAGCAGGAGCCTCAACAACAGCTGCTTTGCAGCTGGGTCACAAAGGAGAGCAAGAAATCCCCCGACACCATAAAAGGTAGCGGATGATGGGAAGGCAATCTCAGTGCCTCCATTTGTCACTGGCAGGGTGCCACTTGCTCTCAAATCCAAATGCTCTCACAAGAGGATAAAGCCAGATGTAAATAATTCTCTAATTTTATCCTTTTTTTTTTTTTTTGTAGACCGCTTCAGCAGTAAAGGACATAGAGCTTATCGAATTTATTTAGACACAAAATTCTTCAATGATTTAACCATGGTACTGAAGAGAATACTGGATTTAATAACAGAAGCCTGGGTTCTAGCCTGGGTTTGACACCAAAAAAGGTGAACAACCAAGGAAAGCCACTAATTTGAACAGGTTCCATTTTCCTCAGTTGTCAATCAAGAGACCTGGGTTAACAGAACTCTATTGGTTTTGAGTCTGTTAAAAATATGGAATTAATTCAGAAGAAATAATTAGTAGTTAAAATTTTAGATTAAAGGAAAGTTAAATTCTTTTCTAATTCATGTCATCCAGTGATCTGACTCTGAGATTGGGGATAGTAGCTGAGACCTAAAGTCAACTGTAGTTTATTTTATGTACTAATGAATGAAACTAAATGTAGGTGGATAAATGATCCATTTGTCTTCTTCTGAAAATTCTTTGTAGGTGAACATGCCCATCAAAGGCAGAATATCCTAGAAAGGTTCTTATAACAACCAGACCACATAACATTGAAATGTATACTATGCTTCTAAATAGTTCTGGTTTGCCTGGAATCACTCTCTCCATGCCCACAGTTCCAGAGTGTATATGACAGCACCCTCTACCTGATTTGGACAAATATTCAATAGTTCCCCTAATTCTTGTTTACCTTTACAAGTATTCACCTGAATTAGATGAGTTAAACTATGGCTTTTATGACGCTGCCATGCGCCACCAGATGAAACCACTAAGGCTCCGTCAGGAGCATCAGTGAGGTCTCACATGACCTCAGCTTTCCACTCCCCAACA
>NW_006443138.1:16977072-16992254 GCF_000325575.1 Pteropus alecto | reverse complement strand
TCACAGCACAAGACCATGGGATCTTTGTCAAGCATAATTAAGTTTCCATTCATCTTCTCTGCTTCCCAAAACACATTTTTCAAGTCTGTGGTCCTAGCACACTGAAATTTTACTTTCTCTTTATAGGTTATATAAGAACAGAAACATTATGGAGCAGATTACCATGTGCTAGGCATCATTCAAGCACTTAATGTGTATTGCCACATTAAATCCTCATAACACACCTGAGATACTATTATTACCCATTTTACAAAGTAAAAAACACACCTGAGATACTATTATTACCCTTTTTACAAAATAAAAAACTGAGGCACAGTGAGGTTAAGTGCCTTGCCCAAGGTACAAAAGTTTGATTTGGCAGAGCTTGGATTCAAACAAAAGTAGTCTGGCTTCGCAGTTTATACTGTTTATTAGATTATTAGTCTTGGTCCACAAGTTCAATACCAAGAATCATTTTGCTACTAAATGGTAAGCTTTACAGAGTAGAGGTCCACCCAAATACTCATGCATCCACTCATCTATTCCTCATCACGTATTCAGAGAGTACCTACCATATACCTAGCATTGTGCCAGCCACCGGATAGTTGAAGATAAAATGAAATGACTCCTGCTCTTATAGACTGAATAATACGGTGGTGACTCAGTAGGTTAGGCCCTTACCAACTGTAAGATAATACTTAAAAGGGCTCTTGTTAGACATGCACAGTACAGAAGGAAAAAACAGACACCAAATCATCTATTTGGCCTGAATGAGTCAGGTCAGGCATCAAGGCAACTATCTAATAAGTCCAAGTGCTAATGACTAAAAGTTACCCTTATGAAATCCAAATTGAGAAAATTATTTAGAAAATCAGTCTAATGAAAAAATTTTTCCCTCATTTTAACATCATTAAAGGGACCAACAGCTTACAAAAGTTAACTTGGTACCCACTCAAAATACATCTATTTGACAAAAATAAGGTTATTTAACAACTAAAGTTACTGAATTTCAACTTTCTGTCAGGCAATGATTCTTGAGCCACCTTCTATGAATAATTTTATGTGACTTACGAAAAAGGAAAATTTATTGAAAATAGTAGTGTTTAGTAAGCACCTAAAATCACTTTCACTTCTAGAGTGTGAAGTGACCAGAGGTAGTACATATAAAATTACAGGAACCTTTAAGTACGTAGGGTAAAACACACACATACACACACACACACACACACACACACACACACACACACACAGAGCAAATGGTCAGGAGTTGGCACATTACCAGAAGAACAAGTTTGTATGCATAAATGCATATGACAAGCATATCGCTGAACTGGATCGTTCCCAAATCGTAGCAGTACAGCATGCTAGTTGAAGCATACACACATAAGTTTTGGCACTATTACAAAATAAAATTCTCTTTCTTTCTTGCAGTAAAAGAAAACGTGTAATATCACGAGAAACTGTGGACCGCTAATAGGAAAAACATGAGTAGAGAGATGACATGGAGATGGAGAATAGAAAGTCTGCACTAGTTTGCCTTTAGACAGACAATTTAATAGTAGTTCAGCTCAGGGCTAAATTATCACTGTCAACATCTCACATCCTGTTGACCTTGGTAGGAAAAATGTGCTATAAACGTGCACAGAACTCACTAAACATCAACCTCCTGAACCGTCTTCATCATAGTCTACAGTTTAATTGACACCTGAGTTGGCAGATTTATCTGTGAAATCCAAGAGGGACTGAACTGACACTCCCAATCATAGAAGTATTTTTACTGAAGTAATGCGGAGGTATACAAGAGGGCAGTGGAGTCAACTTGACACCATTACTTGTGCGACTGCTAAACAAACAGAGCAGGCTTTAGAAGAAACATACTGACTTATTCAACTTCTCCAAATGGAATGCACATACACTTTGGGGGTATATGGTGTCATGCCATGAAAAACATGAACATGGCACTTTGAAGACTTGGGGGAAAATATACGCTACTGAATTACTAAATCAGTTGAAACAGTTTTCATTTTAAAATAAGCATAGATGTGTTATAAAAAGAGAAGCATTGACGTAGAGGGAAGAACTCAGCCTTGTTATCAGACAGATCTGAGTTTGACTATCTCCTCAAGAACAACCCCTAAAATAGCTAGGCTACTTGAGCAAGTTGTTTAATGTCTCTGGAATACTTTACAGGGATAGAAAGAATACCACCTGACAAAGTTTATACCTGAAACAGTACACATAAAGCTCTTAAAACAGTGAGTAATATACAGTAAGTGCTATTATGTTAGCTATTATGATGTTTGTGTAACAGGGACAAAGTAGCTACCATCCAAAATCTTAATAGAATTAAATGAGGTAAACATATATTTTAAAAGCATAACACAGCAAGACATTATGAGCACTTACAAAAAAAAAGTCAGTTGTCATCTTAACTAGACATTTTAACTAAATCCATTTACCCACAGGTAAGTCATGGAAATAGATGATTATGTTTCATTTATTTAAAATGGCATTCTTATAACACACCCATATGAAGAACTCTGTGATCCAAAAGAGCTTAGTTATCAAATAAAATGTCTCTTGTTCTGCAACATCTTAGATTACTATAGGCAAAATTTGCCTTTGAGAATCAGAGAAATTGAAGAGAAATCAGGGAGAATACCAAAACTCAAAAGGTCTCTTTTCTCTTTGAAATGTTGGTAAAATTTTACAAGTCCAGGCTGAAATAGCATGGGTCATACTGCTACCAATCTCAGAGTAAAAAGTAGAGAATTATAGTTGACTCTCAATATTGAAATATTCAGATACTTGGTATTTCACAGAAGCAAAACTCTATTTAATCATGGTACAAATACTCATATTCGTCATATTCCACAATTCTTTGCCAACAGGGCTATAGATGACCATGTTAATATTTCTTTATTTTTAAAAATATAATAATAAAATGAGAAATACTGGATAGGCAATGGAGAAAAAAACGAAGTACAGAAAATACCCAGAGAAGACATCATTTCCAACAGATAGTTTCTGTACCGAAGGATAAACAAGAAACAGTAGAAAAGGTAAGTTTTGGTGTTGCCAGACTAACTAGATTAATGATCAAATGAAGTGAGAAAAGTGTGAGACTAAGCTATGTGCCTAAAACAAGTCACCTGAAATAAATCATATTATTTTAAGAAAGATTTTATACAGTAGAACAAATTCATTCTTTCAGGGATAATGACTGCTATAGATTTGGGTGGCTTACAACAATACTACTAATCAATTCATTTCAAAAATACCCGAATATCTACAATGTCATTAAGAAAAAAATATTCCTCAGAATTCCAAGTAAAAATTTCTCAAATGTCTTTTAGCACAGTAGTTGTTTGTTTATAGTCGAGTAAACAATACTGTGCTAATTGAAAGTTAATGCTTTCTAAGATCACAAATGCCTTCTTCAAAACTATTGCAAAACTGTAAAAAGAAAAGCTTGATTCTTCTATAATCCTTATCTGTGTAAATTCAACCTTATTGATTTCTATAGAAAATATTTCATATTGTCCTCCATCCTATCAAATTTATATATCAAAGTGATTTAAGTAAAATATATAAAATGATTCTTTTCACCATGCAACATCAAAGTGATTCAAGTAAAATATATAAATATTATGATAATTTCTATAAAAGATAATAGTGTTCCTGGCTGCCATACATCACGCTTAATAAAATAACAGTATTATCTGTATTCTGTTATACTTGTCAGAACACATTTATTATCATTACTACTGCTATTCATGAAATGCTACAAATTCCCTCTGAAATGAATGATTTATATTAGGTGCTCTTCTGAGATTACATGCCAAAGCTATCAGAGCAAAACAGATAGCTAGAAGATCATACCTTAATATGTCATCAAATGAGGAAAAAATAAAGGAATATATTCAGTTTTGTGTTTTTTATTCCTATCTTTCAATAATGAGCAGGATTTCTATAGTTATAGGATTACAATATCTTTTTTTTTGAGACAAAGAAAATATTTTATATGCCAAAATGTTATTATCCAACTATCTGACCCTTTACATTCACTCTCAATCTCTTTTTAATGCTGAGAAATTTTGACATTTTTAACCAATAGAATAAAACAAAAAATGTAAGTTCTCATGTTTTTTACTTACTTAAAAAAAAATCCTATTTTATTACCAAAAATATACACACTCAGGAAAATTCTATATGTTAATAGTGGTTATCACTGAGAGGCAAGATTATTGGAATTTCTTCTGCATTTTCCAAATTTTCTACAATGGGAATATATTACCTTTATCATTTGGAGTAACGTTAGCCCAATTCCAGTTCTAGTCAGGGAGTTGAATGATGAAAGACAGTTAGTTTAGGGTTCTATTTGTTTGTTCTTTTAATGCCGAGTCATTGTGTTATATTCTTCAACCCAAACTTATCCATTTACCAGATGAAAACTCTAAGTCTCATCTCAGTCTGCTTTCTCATCTCTACTTGATTTTTTACTTACTTTAACCTAGTTAAAACATCATCTTCTCCTTTCTGTGTAACTACTTATGTAAACAATCACCTTTGCCATTTATCCTTTCAAACTTTTATTTTTTATTTCTTTCACCCTTTCCTTTCACCATGCAACATCAAAATAATTTATTTGTTCAACAAATAGTTATTGCTGTACAAGACCCACCTTCAGCATCTAAAATAATGAATTAGACCAAGCTTATACCCTAAAATAGCTCTCGGTCTAGTTAAATCAGTGAAGAAATGTAGTGATATGTCAGTGAAATGCTTGGACAGAAAACTATATGTGAAATGAGCCAATCTGCTTCAGAGTCATTTCACTTAAATTCAATCAATAAATATTTATTAAATAACTATGTGCTAAGCACCAAGCTAGTAATGTAATGAAGAAACTGGGTCCCTATTCTCACTGTCTAAAAAAACAAACAATAGTAATATGAAGTATTCAGCTATCATATAGTATTCATATGCAATATGAACCTAGAAGAGAAGCACTAACACTGCCTGGAGCAATCAGTAACTATTTGATGAAAGAGAATGTTAAAGATGAGGCTAAATGGATGGGTCAGATGTTGCCAAGTGGAGAGATAGGGAAAAAATATTCTAAGCCACGGCAGCAGCATGTTTGGAAATATGGGGAATAAGGTGCTTGTGTATCTAAGTTTGGAAATGACAGAGTCTGTAAGACAAAAGGCAAAAGAAATTGTACATATGAACAGACCTCTAGTTGATACAGATTTTTTCCTCTAGAGAGAACCTAAAAACAACACTTCAGTAGCACTATGTACACCTAAAACCGCATGTTGGTTTCCAAACTATTTTCCAATAAAAGCATCTAGGTCTCCTTAGAAATATGTCTGATTCTAGGACTTAGGCAGAAACTATATAGCCTACAGTATGTTCTAGTGACAGAATGTAAGAGACCTCCTAAAGGAAAACACACACACACACACACACACACACACACACGCACACACACTGTTGGAGGTATGACAAAGGGACATAGAAGCCTATGAAAGCATGCCCATTGGTCAAAGCTAGGCAATAAAACCAATTTGAGTGACAAAATAAATAGTAGTAATATATTATAGCCCAATGTATAAAATAAATGTCCCTGAGCCCATGCTAATACACATAACATTTTAAATAAATAATTAGAAAGAAAAGACGAATCTCTATGCAGAATTCCAAATAATTTATATAGATACTCTGCCCTCAAGGAGAGGGAGCATAACTCCCACTACATAAGTGTAGATTGTACATAGTGGCTTCTTTCCAGAGTGGAAAGGAGGGAAAAAAGTGTCTTTATACTGGAGAAATGTCACAAAATATGACCCCAAGTCAGGTCCTCTGAGTTACAAATAGTGGTAAGTCATATTGATAGTATATCACTTACATTAATGTGATGAGAATGACACTATCTCTATGATCTTCCTCCTCAAAACCCAAAATCTCAGTCTAATCTGACTAACCATCAGCCAAACACCAACTGGAGAATATTCTACCATACACACGACCAATACTCCTCAAAAACTGTTAAGGTCATCAAAAATAAGATAAGCCTGAGAAACCGTCATAGTCAAACAGAGCCTAAGGTGACAAGACAACTAAATGACATGTGGTATCCAGATGGGATCCTGGAGTGATGAAAGGACAACAGGGAAAAACTGAAGATACCTGAATAAAATACGGACTTGATTTAATAACAATATATTGATATTGGCTCTTTGATTGTGACAAATGTACCACACTAACGTATAATGTTAATAATAGAGGAAACTAGGTATAGGGCATACTGAAGCTATCGGTACTAACTTCGCAACAATTCTGTAATCAAAAACTTTTCTAGAACAAACAGTTTATTTAAAAAACTAATTTCTTCAAAATCTAATGTAAATGCCACAAAATGTTCACCTTTGTTATGTCTGAATTAAAAATGCATGGGTTTCTGTTGCAACACTCTTTTTCTAAATGCTTGAAATAATTTGTAACGGTAGCAAATTCATAAGATAAAAATTTTTTAAAATATCTGTTCTGACTCAAATTGCTAAATGGGAGGGTGAGAGTATTCCAGCAAAGACGCCCCTCTTCCACATAAGTGGAAATGGAGTGGGTAAGATAATTACCTCATGTGGAGAACATGCACCTTAGGTGAAAAAGATGAAAATAGACAACCTTAGGAAACTATCTTAAGCCAAAGCAATGAATTTCCACTTAATCTTGTACCTCTGCTGAGGTAATAATCTCTTTTAGGTATGCAAATATAAGACCAGAGGCTCCTGATCAGTAATTTGCTGCTTAAAATGAGTAAATTTCTGATTCAAGCAGATGTAAATTCTGTTTTTCTTCTAGCTATTGCTATTTCATCCCAAGAAATAAGAAATAAGCAAACTATTTGGGAGTGAAGTCTTCACACTCCATTTCTCAGAGACAAAAATTTCCCAGAGTGACTATCACATCTAACTATGCTACCTGTTTCTCCATTATATAACATTATAATGCATGGCTTTCTACAAGGTCAATGCCAATCTTAAACCTAATGCCATATGCTAATGTCAAACTGGCCAAAGGGTCCTACCTATGTGTGAATCCTCGTGTTGCTGTTGTCCACCCATTGTTATTACAGTGTACACTGAATTACAGTGTAGGCTCAAAAATGCACCTCATTCTGTCACTTTTGACAAAGAACCTCAATTACACATCAGAAATGAGCCTCAATTATACCTGCAATTTTAAGCCCTTCAAAAGAATTATGTTTTCCATTGTGAGAAGATATAAATTTCCAGGCAGGTAAGTGCTCAAGTGCTCTGGCTCCAACTCAACATTCTATCAGTTAAGTGTTTACCAGGTAAAGGTCAGTGGTCGCTTCACTCAGGCCTCCAACCCCGAACTCCCTTTCAATCTAGAAAGCCGTATTTCCTTCAAAACTAAAATATGAGAGAAACTATATACCATATACCATACATATGGCATGTTTAAATGAAAAATTCAATTTTACACTTCACTATTATTATTCCCTTGTTACTTCTGATAGATACCTAAATCCTTTTTACAACTACCTATGAATTTAATGATATACACAGAATTATCTTTTCACTTCAGAACTGCATTAAAAGAAAATCTAAAAACTGAATGAAGATTGTTTTATAAATAAATCTGTATGCATTTTGAAGTTAGGCATTTGTGTATACGAGGCACAGTATATGCATGTTCTGAAAGGCTAGAGAACAACTTAAATAGTATAGCTTACAGAAAAACAGATGTGTGTGTGTGTGTGTGTGTGTGTGTGTGTGTGTGTATCCATCTCCAGATGCTACAGGGGAAAAAAAGGTGACCTCTTTTTGTAAAAGTTAAATATATTTGCTTTTGAATATGTATGTTGTCTATGCTACCTTTCCTAAAAGTAAACATACTTAGACCAGCATGCTGTTTTAATAAGGAAAGATACTCAAATTTTCTCCTTTCTGAAAAAAAAAAATGATCAAGCTAGGAAAGTATAAAACAAATTAAAAGTAGAGTTTAATTGAGCTTACATTAAAATATTTTCATGCTTTATTACATGGCAGGAGAGTCAGCATGATGTGGTAGAAAGGACATCAAACTGGAAGTCATGAACTTAAGTCCTATAGTGTAATGCATCAACAGGGCTTATAACAAATTAAAGCACTGTGAAGTGAGGGAAAGTGCCTGCCAGTTTGTATGAGATCGTATATCGATAATAAAAAGGAAAGAGTAAGGAAATAAAATTATGGTACTTACATAATCGTTCTTTCTGAAACAGAAGCCATTTCCACCAGTCACAAAGCATGGCAGCCCACAACTGAAGCAAACTATCAATGGTTCTTGGTATGAATTTCTCCTAAATAGAATGTGCTGAGGCCTTCTTGAGGCCAAGGAAATACCTTGTCAGTCTTTGTATCACCACTGTTTATTATAGAGCACGAGGCAAAATTCAGACTCAGCAAATGTGTATCAAATACAGGTTTTCACAAAGGACTGGTTTTTTTTAGTCCTGCAAGAAAGCCAAACTGTATTTAAATTCTTCTTCTCTATCTACATCCATCTAATAATATAGGGTATCAGATTACTGGAGAATTAGGAGGGCCTGAGCCTGCTGGACTATTTAAATTGCATTAAATGATAACTACAGATCAAATACAGAAACCAAACACTTAAAATAACAACAATGAAATGCAAGTTAGTTTAAAAGCAATATAATCCTATTTACCCCTTAATAAAAGTTAACATTTCTTTTCAAACACAGCTGCATGTGTATGTAGGTATAAAGCAACTAGAATTATTTCAGGTAACCTTTAATGCCTGAGAATTTGAGTATTTTAATTTTTATTATTCCTGAGAATCTCTGGCCAAAGGAACTAACAATGACTTCTACTGATAGACATACAAAAACAAAAATAAAAGCCTAGGATATTTTGGAGATATTTGGATACTGTGTTATTTGGTGGCAACAAGTAGAGTAATTATAAGATTGATTCTAGATAACAAAATCTGTATTTTGGAATGAGGGGCTGGTTTCTAAAAAAATTAACTATCGGATCCATTATGCTTCAGAGTATAGATAATACAATGATAACTATATTGCCTCAAGAATGCTATATCATAAAGTTTAGATGAGGCGACTTCATATAAAATGCTTAGCTGAATACAGTATTGAATTAAACTTTCCCTTATATTTCATCCAATGTTTCAGTAACATAATAAATATGACATTATTCCTCTTTTTACGGAATAAATTTTGCAACTTGAATTGGACATATCCATAACAATCATGCAGTAAGAGTCACAGGAAAAATATTTTGTTTCCCTCCCCCTCTAATCTAAACATTGCAGTGCAGTTACTGCAATGAAACAACCTGTTAGTCAACATGCAAAGAATTCTGCTCTAAAGGGGACCAAGATTATAAAATAATATCAGTTTTGAATAGTAATAATTACTACAAAAGATCCAAGAAAACAAACAGCACACCACTCCAGAGAGACTGCACAGACACTGTTCTAGCCTGGGGTATGGAACTTTTCTATCGGACTTTAAGAACTTTGACAACTGGAATTTTGTGTAGCCCAATTAACTTTGGCTAGACACAGAAATCTGGCTTAGTGCTTCCCTACAGTAGCCAAAATAAAGGGTTTCTATATCAAAAATTACTTTCAGAATCTCCCATATCCTTCCTTCTCTCTTACTAAACTAAATCTGGTAGTAAAATAAGCTAACAGCCAAGTAACTTCTACTACAATTTTAGTGAATATTAATTTTACTGGCTCACAAAAACCGCAGAATATATGGCTTAAATAAACTGAACAAGACGAAAAGAAAAAAAGACAAAAAAAGAAAAAAAAAGTCGAAGTAAGGATGCACAAGTAATTATAAAACATGCACAGCTTTAGAAAAAACTATAAAATCATCTGAAATACCGTTATAAATGAAATGTGATTCTTTCCTTTCTCTCTTAATGCATGCCCAATTTTAAATTCATGGCACTAGCCATAGGTAACAAAGTTCAAAAAGAAATAAATCACAATTTTAAAGAGTGCTTGTGTGTAGCATTTTAACTAGACATGACATTGGTGTGAAAGTTCAGTATACTTTAAAGAGATGTCACCCAGGCTCAACTATATTTAAACATGGAGGCTACTAGTGACCCTAATGAAGAACTATTCTCTAGAATACCCTGAGAAATTTGTATTCTTGTTATAATGTAGGATCTAAAAGTGCCTAAGAAATCATAAGTTCATTACCTATGATGCTTAATAATAAAAATGTGTTTAACCACTCAAACTAAACTAGTATTAGAGGTAACATTTAAAATTAATTTGTAAAAAGGGGGAAGGGAGGAAGTACTGGCTGACTTTTAGAATCTCCTATCACGTATAACAAAAGAAAAAAAACTTCACACCTAAGATTATTTAATATAGAGTGAAAATTAATGATGTTCAATTCAGAAAACCTGGATGTTGTATCCAATTCTACTATTTAGTAGCTACGTTACTTTGGGGGTGTGTGCCTTAAATCTTTAAAGTTCAGTTTCTTCATTTTATAAAAAGAGGATAAGACTCATTGTAAAGATTCATGAAATAACAAATGTCAAGCACAAGCGCTCTAAAGATGAACACCCCTCTTGTGCCCACCTCCCCTTCTAGGGTCTTAGAAGATTACCTTGTGTACACTTCACAATCATGCCACTCATTCATTTATTCAGTACATATCATTGGAAATTAGAACGATTCCTATCATAGAGTAATAAGTCTCAATACATGTATTGACCAAATAAAGGTAATTAGGCTAAGGAAACAAAAATATTAAAATGTCATGTATCCAGCCCATAAATAACTTAAATCAGGTTGAGAATCAGGCTAAGGAAACAAAAATATTAAAATGTCATGTATCTAACCCATAAATAACTTAAAAACAGAAATGCACAAGGAAGGCATAGGGATAGTTACCAAGAGAGTGAAATGCCATATCCTGAAGAGACAAAAAGATAAGACTTAATTCCTGTCCCAAATCTAGGGTCAAAAAGCAGACATAGATTTATTTCTGCCATTAGATGTGGGAAGCACTATTACAGAGATACTGAGACCATGCTATGAAAGTACCTAGAAAGAAAAAAAAAATAACTGCTTGAAAGACTCAGGCAAGACTTCACAGAGGAAATAAAATTTGAGAGGGCAGAAAGAGAAAAAGAATATTTTTGGTAGAGAAATAAAAAGATTTGATCTATGAAATTTTCAAAACATTCTGAGAAATGCTAAATCATTTTGAACTTTTTTAAATACTGTAAATACTACAAAAATTCTTTTAAAAAATTTGTACAAAAAATATACTGAGTGAATCATTCTATTGGCTGTAATACAAGCACCCATAATTTTATCTTTTTCTTATTTGTCTTATAAAAATATCATTTTTATATGAAATCTTACTCTATGGTCTAGGTCCAATATAGTTTGATGTCATTTTTACATATTTGCCTTTGGTCGGTTTAGACAAAACAATAAAAACACCACTCCATTGCTATACCTCTTCCCATGGGACTAATAGCCAATTCCATTTTATAATATCTTATATTTAAAGCATTCAGAAGTCCAAATGTGTGGCATTTTTCACCTTGCCAATTCCATGTTAAGTCTATGGCATGCAAGCAGGCCAAGAAACCCAAAATTAGATAAAAGCTACCTATTGGTATCAGAAATTTGCCAATCTCATAATTCAAAAAGAAACTGTTAATGATGGTTGTGAGGTTTTTGGCACTGTGAGTTTAAGCCAGTCCATGAATGGGTTTGTATTTCATCTAATCAGCAAATCGGAAACTATAAAAGTTTTGTTGGTGTGGGGGAATTAAAATTTGGATTGTAATACACAAGTCTTTCCTTCCCTTCCATATGTTTCAGTGAATTACAACTTCTGAATCTTTTTTTTTTTTTTTAAGCAGCCTATAAAATCATATTTTTGGTATAGGAAACTTAAAATATTCAGGCTTGAAAAGAAGGACAAGAAAAAGAACATATAGTTTTATGTCCAAAGTAGTGTCATGCTCTACGTATATTCAGAATTAAATACATTTAAGCTTTCAGTGTTTTTCTTTTCTAAATGGACTTTTCTTTTTTTAAAAAAAAATCAGGCAACTGAACCTTTTATAGATAGTTTTTGAAGATGTCATTTACCAACTTAATTCAAAATGTTTCCATTTGAAATTCTTAACATCTCAAAGATAGCAGTTGGGGCAAGAGGTATATTGTGAATTCTATTCTGGTGTGGAGCTACGTGAATTATCATACTATCAGAATAAGAATGGAAATGGCTTTCATAGGTAAAATAATTTTTTCCAATGGATTAAATTCGACATGCTGATCTTATAAATGGCAGAAATAGCAACTTGTCTCCTTCAACTCTGAGTAATGATCTCCTTTCCCTTTCTCTATTCTTTGTCTGTTGGGCCCATATTTATTTCATAATTTCTTATTTCTTTTTATTTTCTTATCCTTTTGCTTTTATATGGAAACATTTCTTCACTGTTATTCTCCTATCCTTCTAATGAATATTGTATGCCACCATATTTTTAATTTCTGAAAGCTCTTTCTCATTTTTCATTACTTATGTTTTAATGACAACCTATTCCAGAAAATGTTACCATCTCTTTCTAAGGATTTAAAAAAAATTTTTTTCCTCTCTTTCTTCCAGTGTCCTACGCCTAATAATTTGATTCAGTTCCAATCTTTTACTTCTGAAGCTTTCTAATGTGATTGACGATCCTTGGTTGCCTATTGATATTTAAGAGGAAGTTAATAAAAGCTGAATGATGTTTCTTAGGCACAGGTGTGCTTTCTAACGACTGGACAATTCACTTTTATGTGTCTGGTTCGGGAGCTAGTCATTTATAGGGCCATCTCCAAATGTAGGTATGTGGAGATCTCTTTCTTACAATGATCAGTTTCTCTAGGAAGAAAATTTTAAATTTCTTGGCAGGTGGGTGTGGGGTGGAATTGCTGGGGGAGTATAAACTTTGTGCTGCTGGTGGTCTGCATGTGGTAGGAGGGTAGTGAGAATCTGAGCACTCCGCTGGAAGACGTTCACTCAATTCTTTTCAGTCCCTTTGCTGGCCATCTTCAATTGTGCAAGCTGTTCCCGAGTCCTGGACCCCTCTTACTCAACTGCTCCACCACAATGAGCTTCCTTCCCCCGACTCAGAGATGAGTGAGTACCTGGTTGTGTACATGGAGGTGAGACCTGACTGTTCCCTACATATATCATAACTATGCTCCATAACTCACTCTTGTCTCTGCCAGCTACCTCCAAGTCTTGAGTTTCCCTAGCTTTCTTTTTGAGTATATCACATTTTTTTTTCATTGTTATTCCATCCCAAAGCCAGCTCTGAAAAATCAGTTGTAATATGTCCTTACACTTTTTGACTTCCAAAAATCAGGTTAAAAATCATCACTTCTCCTATTTTAATTGTTCCTGTGATGTTATTTGTCAATATTTTATTCAGTTTACTCTGATTTACCCACATGATCACCATTTCTTTGTTCGCCCTTCTTTCTGTACTCACTCAGTAATTCTTTCTAGATTTAATTGTTTTTTGTTTTTTGTTTTTTGTTTGTTTTTTTTTTTTGAAGGACATATACTGTAATCTCTTCAGCAAAATCTCTTAGTGGACTGATTTCTATTGAAATTCTCAGCTTAGGAATTCTCTGGTCATGAAAACAAAGTAAATTCAAAACCCAAAGGCTGGTGGGGGAAGGAAGGTAGTGACAAATTCCCAACAGAGACTTTATTCATTCTCCATTCAGGTCCCATGTTGAGACAGACAATCCTTCAAGCTGCTTTCTTGTACCAGTGTGCAAACTTAGTATATATTATCCTTTCACTAAGGGTATGAATTTCCCTGCTTTATTTGGAATGTAATTCCTGGCCTTCCCCTGATCCAAAGGCTTTGTCTCTTATTCCGGCAAGAACAAAAGCAAACAAACAAACAAAAACTCCCTTCTCATTGTTTGTCATAACTGGTAAACTATCCCAAATCAGCTACAGGTTTGGCCTACTGTTTGCTGTTCTGGTGTTTAATTACTGCTTCATTTCTAGCTTCTGGGAAATTCTCTTACTACTTTTTGAGTTCAGCTATGCATTAAAAGCATATGGGTTATATTTTATTAAGCATATCTAGATATTTTTTAGTGAGAAATTTTCTGATTACCTAATCAGAATTTCTTTAATAGTATTTTAGTGGTATCTTAGCATGGATACATAATAACTTTAAGTGTTTAATCTACCTTCTGTGAGATATTAAATGTTATCACTTTTAAATAATTATAAGATACCTTTCTATGAATTCAATTAAAAATCACTTCCCTGACCATTTTCTCTATGTTTTTCTAGTATTATTTTTATTAATATTGGAGAGAGATTAGGTGGCATAACTGACATAATATAGGTAATAGACTCGATTAGGACTGAAGGCTAGTCTACTACTTATTAGCTGAGTGAATCCAGAAAATTTACGTATTTGGGACGATCCTCTATTGCATAAAACAAAAACATTAATAATACTTTGAAACACAGGGAATTACAATTTTGAAAGTCACAATGGTACAATAACAGCAATTTCTTACGCTTCATGAGAACCATTTTCATGGAACTATGGCCTCCAGGAGTGCTTTTCACATGAGTGGCCAAATGATGGCTCCACTTCTCTTTGTGATGATTTCAATTAAAAGGAATTGCAGGTAACACTGATCAACACACATGTAAAGTTTGGCTCTTTGGAAAAAATCGGACTTAGTTCTATATTATAGCCAATTCAGAGTTAACATTGGCTTACAGAACATAATCTTTATATAGATATTGTTATTATAACACATTCATTATGTAATCATATTGGGGTTCACCATTAATATGTTTTCATTAAGTTACAACAAGGACCACGACATAGCACATTTTATCTAAGGCAAACCATATAGCCAAAGGAATATATGTTTCCATATTTTCTATACAGGGTTCTAACTTAGTATTGTCACCAATACATTCTAACAGCCTGAGTTAACTGGTTTCAAACCAGTACCTCAAACCACATCTACCTCAATCTGCATGGAGAAAACCAATTTCTAAAGGGTGAGGCAGGTAGTTACTCACTGTTAGAGCCAGCAGTTTCCCGTAGGTGAGGAGCAGGAAT
>NW_006443138.1:16972970-16977000 GCF_000325575.1 Pteropus alecto | reverse complement strand
GAATGTGGTCTGTCTTGGATTTCAGTGATTCCATATACCAATGCTCTGCTTCAGGGAGTTTGCTTAATCGCATGTACGCTTCACCTGAAAAATGAATCGTGAAAATCAGTCCGAGAGCACAGCTTTTCAACAGCCTTTGTATCAGCATCACATCGCCATGCTTATATTCCATGAAATTTCAGATGCTTTGGCAAGTACTTTCATCCATTATCTCACTTGATTTCTCAAAAGTCATCATAATTTCACTTTATAGATGAGAAACCTTGTGTTTGGAGAAATTTAGTGAAATGGCTAAAACAAAAAAAAATAGTAAGTGGTAAAGCTTTGATTTTTAACCTAAGAACATCTGACTCTCAAGTGTATGTCCTCAGTCACCATTTTTTTCTCTTTTTTTCTAAGTTTGTTCTTTCTTATTTATAATCACTTATTCTTTTTTATTTTCATGAATTCATTCTTTTAGAAATTCAAACATTTAGAAAATACCTACAAAGTAAAGAGCATTATACAGGACCTAGACGAGAGAAGTTTAAGGTCCTGCCCTCCAAGGTTTACAACCGTATTGAAAAAATAAGTTTAAATGAAGGAGTTAAAAATATTTTAGATTAAGCATTGGTGCTAGATTTTAAGTTCCTTCAGAATTATTTGCATTTTATATACTAACAAGTAAATAAATTTGCCAGTTTCATTTCAAAAATCTAATGGACATATAACAATTATTTAGCATGCTTAGCACCATGTACAAAGGTTGTCTGAGGCCTTTCAGTCACCAGTTATTACTTTCAATTTATAAAAATTTAACCTATTAAATAACATTTTACTAATAGCCAAGCAAGAGGAAAAAAACAGAAATAAAGCCAAAAGTATATCAGTTGCCCACTTATTATCATGCCCCTCACCTTTATATGATTATAATGTGACAGAATCTTCACCCAATGAGAAAATTATATTTTAAGATAATTTGTATATTTGTTTTAAATATTGTAGTTTTAAAAAGCACTGCAAATGTAGAAGTTACTCACTTTCTGAAATCAAGCAATAGACTGGTAACCTGCATTATTTCTCAAGTGGACTTTTATGGCTTAACTAATCATAATTATGATAGCTTTTTCCATTTAGAGGCATAATCAAAGGCTTTTTCTAAATCCATTACCCACACTGGTTGTATACCCTTGTATTAGCACAGCATTGTCAATACAAATATGTTTGATAAATTGAATTAATTTGAGTCTCTTGACCTTTTGAGTACCCTCAGCTCAGCTGATTAGAAAAAAATACTGGTGACAAATAATAAGTAATATGCACAAAAATGTATGTATCCACTCACAGACATCTATGTGTTTCTAGTTTTGAGAACAGTCCTTAAACTATACTATTATAAAAAATGATAGCTAGAAAATGTTTTGCTTTACTAAAGCTTAAAATGTGATCACATTTAAAAATAATTTGAGTTAGTTTAAATCACATGCCCATGGTGAGATGCAAGAAATACTGAAGCAAACAGCAAAGACTGAAATGAAATACACAAAATGCTCATAGTTGTTAGAATGGTAGAATTAAAAACT
Source organism: Pteropus alecto (assembly GCF_000325575.1). Taxonomy (NCBI): domain Eukaryota; kingdom Metazoa; phylum Chordata; class Mammalia; order Chiroptera; family Pteropodidae; genus Pteropus; species Pteropus alecto. The sequence goes on along the minus strand of NW_006443138.1, from coordinate 16,975,438 downwards.
GAATCCTTATAAAATTTTTATGTTTCTGTAATAACTGAATTGTTTTTATTATAATATCTCTATAAAAATTGAAATACTCAGACTTTTTTGGGGGAGGAGTGGGGGCACATTGAACTAATACACGTTCCCAAATCAAGCAAATACTAATTTTTCTTAGGAAAAGTGAACCATTCTTCATACTGGAACAATATTAGATATAACTTATATAACAGAAAAGATGCACAATCCCTAAAGTATTAATAATTTTAAAGCAATTAATGATAAATTGTATCCAAATACTTATTTCTAAATAATGTGGAAAGCATGTATTAACCCCAGAGTTACAGCTGAAGATGGGCCTTCACCACAGGTTGTTTGGAATAACCTGAAATCCTACTTTGGGTCTCTAAGTGCTCATAGGTCACTTTTTAGAAGTTGTACAATCATTGCATTTAATATATCTACTTTTTATTTATAAAAAAAAATCAATTAATTTGTTGATAACAGTAGGTTGCATAGAAAGAGTGCAAGAGAGCCCCAATTCCAGATTCGAATTTTTATTATATTTAAGTTATTGATACCTATCTGAAAATCACTTCAGAAAGTGTATTTTTTTCTAAGTCAGAAATTCATTATTAAAACCAGTTTTGAAATGAAATATTATTAACTTACTAAATAATCTGTGGCTGAATCATTGTCTTCAGTAAGAACTTGTAAGCAATTATATTTATAAAGCTTGTGAGATGGAGAAATATCAAAGGACTATAAATAAGAAATATAATATAACAATGCATCCTGGCAAGTCCTGTGAAAAATGTAAATAACCAGCCTACTTAGGTACTATTCATTACAACTTAAAAAAACTTCATGTAACCATTCATTATATTTAAGTAAGAACAATGGTTACAATGACAATCATTCATTAAATGCTTATTAATGAATCAAAGTAGCAAGCTACAGGGTGGGGGACACATCTGATTTACGTGCATCCGTTCCTCACATTCTATATATCTTTGAGCATGTAGAATGTTTTTTCATTTCCCACAGGAGCCTTAATAAATTACCCCATTCAATCATTACCAACTAACTTCAGAGTAGGTCTGCAAGATGAAATGTATTTTCAATCTCTATATAGTTGCCTTATACTTGTATCTCATTTTTTATTAAAAATGTCACCTAGATTTTACAAATGATGAAATTGAGAAGTAAGTGGCTAGATAAAACACAAAATATCATAAATGTGGAAAATGCTAAGCTGCAACTCAACCCAGACGACGTGACCTAAAAGCACATTGCTTTTACCATTTGGTACAGAATAATCACAAACTTTCTGACAATCCAACTCAGGTGAAAATTCTACTCTTTCTTGCTCCTAGAAAATTGTTTTCTAGTTTGTGATACATTGGCCATCGAGTTCATTTCACTTTGCCTGAGGCTTATCTGTTGAATTAAAGAAATAAGGAAGAGCAATAAGAATCCATGGTTGACCTTTAGAAATGCTTCTGCTGTATATGCTATTCAATTCTTAAAGTGGGCGGGGGGGAATATGTAGCATATAAAATGCACATTAGTTCTAATGTTAACCTTAACATAAAAACAGTATATAAAAGTGGTAATAAAATCAAGATACAAAACTTAAAATGCAAGAAAATGATCATAAATGATTTTAAAGGTGCTTAAAAATAACAATAAAGATTTAGGCAACAAACAAGCACCTGCTATATCCCTGGCACTGACAAGGTAGAAGCTTCATATTTCTCATTTCTAATTCATAGTAGGGGTTAGAATACTCATTTTATGCATGAAGAGGAAGGCTCAGGAATGATAACATTACTTACACAAGGACAGTTAATAATCGTATCCTAAAAGATCTGAATGGCTCTAAAGCCCATGCTTTTTGCATTGCACCAAATTGTCTACCATATATAGTTATTAGTTATTGAATACCCACTAAAGTCTTTAATATAATATCTTACATGTTTACATTATCCCTGCACTATAATTATATCACTCTCATTTTACAAATGAAGTGACTGTGGCTCACTGAGCTTAACCAACTTGCTCGCTCAGTGTTAAAAAACAAGCAAATGCCAGACTCAGGATTCAGATTAGAGTTCTCTGACTCTTTCTACTAAACCATTCTGTCTAAATACTATAAAAAATAATTACAGATGGGATATAACCACAAAAAGTGCCATCAACGGATTCAGTTTTAGGAGAGAAATATAAAATATACGTATAGCTATAGATATAGATAATACAGATATAAAGATTCCTTACACTTCATTAAAATATTAAAATCACTAAAATTCCACAAAGGAATTGGCCACACACGAAAAAGTTCAGTAAATTCAATAAATAAAGAAATTAAGATACTTTGTTAGAAACGAGTAGAGGGAGGAGGTTAAGCCATCTTCTCTGGTACTGTAATTCTTCTTAACTTGTAATAATAGAAAAAAAATTATAATACCCAGGAGGAAAGAAGCAAT
>NW_006443138.1:16929246-16971539 GCF_000325575.1 Pteropus alecto | reverse complement strand
GCTTAAAAATAACAATAAAGATTTAGGCAACAAACAAGCACCTGCTATATCCCTGGCACTGACAAGGTAGAAGCTTCATATTTCTCATTTCTAATTCATAGTAGGGGTTAGAATACTCATTTTATGCATGAAGAGGAAGGCTCAGGAATGATAACATTACTTACACAAGGACAGTTAATAATCGTATCCTAAAAGATCTGAATGGCTCTAAAGCCCATGCTTTTTGCATTGCACCAAATTGTCTACCATATATAGTTATTAGTTATTGAATACCCACTAAAGTCTTTAATATAATATCTTACATGTTTACATTATCCCTGCACTATAATTATATCACTCTCATTTTACAAATGAAGTGACTGTGGCTCACTGAGCTTAACCAACTTGCTCGCTCAGTGTTAAAAAACAAGCAAATGCCAGACTCAGGATTCAGATTAGAGTTCTCTGACTCTTTCTACTAAACCATTCTGTCTAAATACTATAAAAAATAATTACAGATGGGATATAACCACAAAAAGTGCCATCAACGGATTCAGTTTTAGGAGAGAAATATAAAATATACGTATAGCTATAGATATAGATAATACAGATATAAAGATTCCTTACACTTGATTAAAATATTAAAATCACTAAAATTCCACAAAGGAATTGGCCACACACGAAAAAGTTCAGTAAATTCAATAAATAAAGAAATTAAGATACTTTGTTAGAAACGAGTAGAGGGAGGAGGTTAAGCCATCTTCTCTGGTACTGTAATTCTTCTTAACTTGTAATAATAGAAAAAAAATTATAATACCCAGGAGGAAAGAAGCAATAATGACTATTTTTCCTTCTCATCCTGAAAAAAAAAAAATGACATAATAGAAGCACTTTGGTAAGAATGAGAAGATTTGCTGTGCGATGATGTAGTGATCAGGTTTATCACCCAGATTTATTTCCGATTCACTCACAGACAAAGGGGATTTGGATGTCTCCAGGCTGGCTTCAGGCAGATATAAACCAGTTTCAGATGTAGAACAAATAATATCACTCTCCCTCCCTAAAAAGCCCAAGTCTAAATAACCCAGGCAAAAGCTAACTCCTTAAAGGAAAAAATACTGGATTATTGATGATGTAATAGTCTAATTCTCACTGATTCTCGAATTTCAAGTTACTGGACAGCTCAGGCTTGCAGATAAAGAATAGAGCATGTAGTGGGACAAAGTACCCACATTTGCCAGTGTTACCTTTTGTTTCTCCTGCCCTTCTCAAAACAGTATATTTCTATGTTAAGATTCAGTTTAGATTCCTTATTTTTTCTTTCAGTTTTATTGATGTAATTAACATACAGTAAAGTATAAGTTTAAGGTATTCTGCATAATAATTTGACATATATATTGTGAAATGATTATCAAAATAAATCTAGTTAATATCCATCATCTCATACAGATTTTAAAAAAAGAAAATATTATTTTTTTAATCGTGATGAGAGCTTTTAGGATCTACTCTCTTAGCAACTTTCAAATATGTCATATAGCAGTGTTATTAAAGTCATTAGGCTGTTTATTACATCCCCAGTACTTATAACTAGAAATTTGTACCTTTTGACCACCTTCATCCAATTCCCCCATGCCCCAGATTCCCTATTTAAAAAAAAAAAAAAAACTTTTGTGACCACCCTTAGCAAAAGTGATTACCCCTTACTCAACTCTCAACTCTTATAGTAATTGTTAACTGTCCTTTAAAAAAAATTCTTGAATACATATCTTACACATCAGTTTAGGTTAACCAACATGGATAATGAACATGATGGTAACCATAAAGGTTAATGAGATATCACTTATTCCTGCCTTCATGGTACTTACAATCTAGTAGCAAATAAATATATTTACTAGTATTTTCCAAGTTTGATTTTTGGGTGCACATGAAACAAATTATGCAACCTTTTTTTTTTTTAATTTAGTATGTATAAATTTCATTTACTCTGTGTTTTAAAATATGATTTCATAGATATCATGGTTTAGAATTTAAAAAAATAACAAGTAAATAATACTAAAGATGGTAAGTAGCCATGAGCAAATTGCGACAATGGAACAGGAGTAAATGAAGTGTGAATAACACTAAACTGCATATACCTAGCTATAATTCAAGAAATCATAAAAGTTTCAGAAGTATGTTTGTAAAAAGTTGCTACACCATCACTCTGCAAAGAAAATCTATTTCTATAAAAGGCCTCACAGAGGTTATAGCATTTTTCTGGACTCAAAAGAACAGTGGAAACACTCATAAAACAGCCCCACATGATTTCTAGAAGGCTTCCTGTTGCCAAATAACAGTGAAAGTATCTCATTGCCAATACTCCAAATTTTTGGATAAGTCGACTGAAGGGCAGGCATTCCACCATCATCTATCTAATTTCTAAGTTTCTCAGTCTGAAAAGCTTGCTGGTCACTAAGGTAATCATCCATTTTTTCAGAAATACTTATTTTCCAATGAAGATATCAGGTTTATGTTGGTGGTTTGTATACTTAGTGTTTTACTATGCTGGTCATTTTCTTTTAATGAGAACTTTACCGATCTTCAAGTCTGTTATGATCATTTCTTTTTACATGTTACTTTTAATTCTCTTTTTAGGAATTAATTTTGCCACATAATATACACTTTAATTAATGAGTTAAATTTGTTTCATCTACATGTTGAAATTATTTACAATTATGATGCAGCTTCGAATTATGACATATAACAAAATAGTAGCTAGATGGCTGAGTTTCAAATCCTTACTTTCCCATTAAGTAGACTACATAAGCTATTTACAGGGCTTTAGTTTTATCATCTATAAAATGAAGGCCTAAGAATAAATAACTCCTTCATCCTCAAAATGATATAATCATTTGTAGATTCACCACTGTTCAGTAATTTATATACAGTCATTTCATAAATCAGTGACAATATCTTAGTCAGTCTGAAAAGAAACTGCCCTATTCATGGATTTTCTAGATGATCTATTCAAGACAGACTATATCTAGATCAAGTCATGATTACTCTATTTTTGAATTTTTAAATATATTTTTGTCTAATTATAAATATATCTGCTAAATATAGAAAGTATGAAAGATAATAATTTTATTAAATTGAATGAATTTTATCACTCATGGATACCGATTGGTAAAATATTGGTATTTTTCCAGAATTTATTTCACATATCAAAAAAAATCAATTATGTAATATGTCGAGTATTTTGATAGTTTTAAGTATTCTGATTCCTTCAAGTGTTTTATTATATTAAATAAAAATATGACAATTTTTCCAAAATTCAATTTCTCATTCAAGAGCAATATTAAATTTTGTCTTTATTCAAATTCCTCTCTCAGCTCTTTATGCAGGTACTGTACCTCCTTCAGCAACTATTATCTTATTTTGTAATAATCTTTTTTTACATATCTCTTATTATTACCTGGGGATATATATGTAGCAGTGGAATTCTTGAACTAAAAAAGCACTAGCAAATTTAATATTCAAGATACAGATTACGAAATTAGCCTACCAAAATACTCTACCAACTTCGCTTCCATAAGTCGTATATGGGGAGAATAACTTTTCTAAGCCTTCAGCAAAATGTGATTCTAATACTTTTTAAAATATCTATTTTAACTTTTTTATATCTAATTTATATCTCATTTCAACTTTTATTTAAAAATATTATTAATAAAAATGCACATATTTTCACAAATATTTTTTCATAAAATTTTATCCAGAAATATTTTTTATTTGTAGATTGTTGTTTAATGGTTTTAAGCCCTTTGCAATTAAGATATTTATCTTTCTCTTATGGTAATGCAAAAGATGGTTAAAATAGTTTTTCATTTCAGACTATTTTAATTTTCGTATAAGCAAATTGAGTTGATTTTTCCTTTGTAGCTTTATCACTATCTTTTATGCATAAAAAATTCTTCTACAGCATAGGGACATATATTCTCTTCTAATTATATAGTTTCATTACTAAAATTAGCTACTTATTCCAGAGGAAATACATTTTGCCATATGGTGTGAGGCAAGTATCGAATCTTATTCTTTTCATACATTTAATCAATTGTATCAGATCAACTTTTATTAGAACTCCTTTCCCTCACTAATAATTAATTCCACATTTATTATCTACAAAAAACTTTTCTTAATTTTTATCTGTTTCTAGAGCCTCTGTTTTGTTCTACTGGTCTGGTTTTTTATTCTTATTCCAGTTCAGCATTATTCTAATTATTGTAGCTTCTCCTAGTACAGTTGCTACTTAGTATCTAATGACAGACTATTTAGTATTCAAATACTGAGTAAAGCAAATCTCATCCATTATTCTTCTCTAAACCTTCTTGGCTTTACTTTCCTGTTAGATCTACCAGATGAATTTTGAAATCACTTTGTCAATTTTTTGATAATTTTTTAAAAATATTTATTGCTATTGAATCATTTTACGAAGACAATTTTTACAAAACTGAGTTTCCTTATTCCAGATTAGTAATGGATTCTTCGTTTACTCATATTCTCCTCCAATTTTGTATACCTATAGGACATACTTCACCAATTATAATCTTCCTGATTTCCAACTTAGCTGTGAGATGTGTATAGCCAGTCACAAAACCTTCATTTCTTTATGTATTCTAACCTAAGTTCAGAAGCTTCTAGCTTCAAAGAGTCTGGATAAATATCTGATAAATAACCGATCACATTTTATATCAACTTGGATTTAGATATTACATTTTTACCTAGTATGTCATTGAACAGAAATTTCCAAGTAATTGCTTTTTCCAGAAATCTGTAGTCTGTCAGAACCATATGAGTCTATTATATCAAGAGCTTAACTTGTGATTTTAATTCTTACTTTTTACTTTACAGTGTTAGCATTAACACAGAAACCTTAGGGAGTCTGGCTTTATTAATTTATTTATGCCATAAACTTGTTACAACAATTGGATGTCAAATTTTGGAATATCTTATATTTACATCCTAAGCTTATCCTATTAAAACACACACACACACACACACACACACACAGTCCAGTTGCCTTAGATTAGTTCCAATTGGAAATCTTCAGTAGCTAATGTATAGGGCAGAAAAAGACTTTTAAATGATTACAGAAATTAGAGAGGCTATTTAGTATCTGACAATAGACTTCAATAATTATAAGTTTTTCCATTGGGGTGGAAGTGTTAGAAGTAGAATGAAATATGATCCAAGTCTTGTAACTCTTTACCAAGTCCTATAGCATCAAACTTAAAAGGAAAACTCTTAAAGCTTGAAAAGGTAGTTTTAAAACACAGAGAGGAAATGCAGAGGTGAGACACAAATATATGTTTTATTAAGCAAAAACACATCAAGAGGGGGGGTTAAACTTCAGTGAAAGTTAAAACAGTTCCTAATTTGTAGTGTGAGGTTATACAGAGGAAACATGTGATGTGCAATCAAAATTTAACTTGGAAAAAGGCCAGGAGCCTGTGTCAATATTTCTCTACTTGCAACTAGGGATCTGAAAGTTCTCCAGGCTAATCAATTCCCTTTATGTTTTCAAGAAGATAAATCACTAAAAATAATCAATCAACAAATGTTGGAACCAATCCTATTAAATGCTCAGAATTTTCCAAAAAAAAAAAAAGTGACGGTGTGTGTGCACACCTACAAGCATGTACACTGGATAAGGTGATGATCCTCTCCTCAAAAATATAATACTGTTTTCAAGAGAATTACAAGGGAATAAATGGAATGGCTGAATATAACTTAAATAATTAAGAAACAGTAGAAATATGCAAGGAAGTGCTAAATTGCGTTTTAAAAAACAAGGCTTGCACAACGAAAAGAAAAAGAGAATGAGTAAATGTACTACCTTAGAAAGAATGAAAAAAATAGTATTCAGAGAACTAGGACTTGCAAATTTGCAGGAAAATGTCAGAAGAATATAATAAAAGCATTTTCAGTTATATATATATATATATCTTCTTAGTAATACATTTCATATGTATTCCTAGATTAAGCAATATGTCTCTATAATATGCAAAGAATAATTTATTTTATACTATAAATTTTTATATTAATATTAATTACTAAGATACATCAGAAATTTCAAAATTCTTCCGATTTTTAATGAATACTTGAAAATAAGACTCTGTGACAGCTCATAAAACCCATTCCCATAATTAACGTGGGCAAAAAAGACTTACATTCTGGAAGAAAACTTTGCATGTTCTATTTTAATTCTTTATTCAAATTGAGTATGATAGTAGCTTCTCTCAATGTGGAAAAAATTAAAACTAAATAACAACTCATTTGGGTAGTTAAATGAGATTTTTATGTAGAAAACAACCTTTCCCTACATATTAAGAAAACTAGATATACAAACATACATAGTGAAGTACATACAGTTAGTACTATATTTAATTTTTAACTTAATTTTTATTACTTGCCTATTCTAAATATGTACAATAATTCATTTTGTCAACATTGATTTTCAAGAGTGTATCTTTCATATAAGATTTTCTTCCTCATTTCAACTAAATGTCATCAAAATTGGCATCTTTTAAGAATGCCAGATTTTAAAATCTCGTTAATAAATTTTCCAAGTATAACAAAATACTCCCTCAATTTTCTGAGAACAACCCAAACCCGTATCTACTACTTAGTAAAAGATTCACTCCATGCCTATTACCCAATAAAAGAGTAAAATATATACTTCTTTCTCATTTATTTTCATCAAAGCCTCAGAAAACAGACTTTTCAAGCAGAACATATTGAAATTACTTGGGAATCAGAGAATAAAAAAGAAAGGTATTAATTTGAGTGTTTTCATTTCCCTATAATTCAATTTAAAAATAAAGTTTACAATTAAGCTTCAATCTTTTTGTTTACCACTAAACTGGCAATAGTAAGAATTAATGTAACAGGTGGGCTTGTGTAGCTTTAATAACAATGAAATATAATCAAATGTCTCATATCATATGTCCAGGAAGTAAGTGACATCTAGACCTAAGTAAGATCCTTAGGCAACACTACTATTGGCATAAAAGCGTTCAAACTCCCCACAGGGACCATATATCTTTAGGCTGGGGATTTAATTGAAACTTTAAACAAAATATATTACCCATTTAATGCAGCTGAACTAGATGCAGGCCTTTGTAGTGCTTAGACTAATGCCTAGCAAATTAATGTTTGTAACCATAGTACATAATGTAGAATTATATCAAGCATGAATGGTAAAAAGAAAAAAAAAATTAAACCACTGCAGTTTTATAATGAGAAATTAACTTTTAGAAGAAAAATTTAGATATTTGGAACTATATTTTATATATTTACTCTTTTTGATACATAGCCAAAGTTCATAATTTCCTTGTCTTGTTGGCTCCACATATAAAAGTGAACTTCAAAAATCTCTCCAAGTTACATTTCACTTTTCTGGACTATTAAACTACACACCTAGCACTGGTCTCCTGGTCTTGTCTGTTCTGACAATGGACATATGAAAGTGATATTAATAGATTTATTTTAAAAATTAGAAGTTACTATTCTTTTTGGAGATATTTAGATCAATGGTTAATCCAGTTATATGGTCATATATATATAGGACTGACTCACTGATTTGTTTCAAGAGTGCCAATGGAAGCAATCATAGGAAAATCACCAGAACTCAAAATAAGGGGAAGCAGGTGGTATAAAAAGCTTAACACTACTGGAGTGTTAATGCTTCTACACTTGAAAGATGTGAAGTTCAAATCTCACACAGTTAAAAACCATCTCTTTCACAGTTGGCATGTTAAATGCCTCAAGCAATCTACTTAAGAACATCCAGTCATAGAACGAAACATTAAGCATGTAAACCATTACATCAAAAATTTGCTCTGAATATCTCTATTCTATTTACATTCTGGAACAAGATGAGGTACACACACACACACGCACACGCACACGCACACACGCACACGCACACACACACTCGAGTCAAGAAAAATAAATGAGTCAGCTAAAAAAATGGGCCATTCTGAAGGCTGAGAAACAGTCTTCTTTTACAGCTATTCTACCAACCAAACTATACATACTTCAATATATATAGTTTATGTATACATAAACTATACATACTATATATACTTCAAGTAGCATTAGGATCAATTAACAAGCGAGAATTATTGCATTTTGTTTTCAGGAGGTACATTTGACATCTCCTTTGTCAGCTATTATCTGAACAGTAGTAAGAAATCTAAATATCACTGGTAGCCCTTTATAATACTTAACTCTTTCATTCCATAATTTTCTTTCTCAAAAATACTTTTCTAAAATTTGGACAAGCTTTCTACTCCAAAAACTGCTCTAATAAATTCACTGTTTCCTATCAATGGTTCTTTCCCCATTCTCTCTAAATAGCTCAAAAAAGTTGGAGCAATCTCTCATAATTAAAGAGCTGCTTTCATGAAACTGAAAATTAAATCAAGATTTCTCTCTTATTAGAGAATATGAGGAGAAAACATCTTTTCAATGTCAAACCTATGTAAGTAAAAGATTTGTTATTTACAGGCTGGTGAAGGAAAATATATTTTCCAATACTGAGATGGGATTCAATAAGCAACAGGGATGTATATGAAAAACAAACAAAGAATTACCAGGAATAACAGAATCAAAATGATATGATCAAAATAAGGGCAAATAAGAATAAATGGCAATGGATCCTTACCATGCAATTCCCCTGGAAGAAGTATAAAATCTCTCCCTAAGGTAAAAGTATATCACCTATAATAAACACAATTTTTAATAGAAAAATATAAATATGTATGCAAATTGTGATACTAGTGTCGCCTTAGAAATATAAAAGCTTGAGATTTTTCTTGTTTGGTTTGGTTTGTCCAGTCTAGTCAACATAGCACAACCTACATAGTTATGGACAAAATATTCTCACACTTAGAATAATATAGTTTTCAACTTCATTTGTAGGCATTTTCTTATTAAGGAAAGCTACTAAAGAATGATAGAAGAACTGTGAAATTTCCCAGAAAGTTCTCTGAGAACAGGAACCTTATAGACCATTTTCATTTCTTACTGTCATTACCACTGTACTGAGTGGACAGTAAATGACTTTACTTATTTATTTTTGGGGGGCAAAACAGAGTTTATTCTAAACATAGTGATTATAGACTACAATGACAAAGCAGTAACTCTAGGTTCTTACTCCATGAAACACATTACGCTGCTTTATTCTCAGAATATATTACCAAGATGAAATGGCCTAAATTGCTATGTAATTAAACCTAACAATTACTCTTCATTGAGAAAGCAGAGTAATTTTATTTTAAATGGTAAATAGGCTTAAAATGACCTTTGGGATTAGAAGGGCTCTAACCAATAAAAGTAATTGGAAGTTACAACCTAATTTAGTTTCTCGAAATATTTTAGGATTATTCAAGAAGCAATGTTTAAGTGGACTTTTTAAGAGAAATAATTATAGAGGAAGAAAAGAAAAATCGAGGATGGTTAGAAATTATCCTACATAAATATGTTTTAATTCCTTGCATATTTAATGCGTCTGTAATAAAACTACAATTTAACAAGGATTTTATTCCTTCTGTTAATATGAAGTTTTTGTTATATATCTATGTAATATATAATAAAATATATTTATATTTCATATATATTGCATAGATATATATATATCAGTGAAAATTCTGTATTAAAAATCAGTGAAATTTCTATATATATATAGAAATTTCACTGATTTTTAAATGGGTGAAGAAGAGTTATATTGACACAGTAAAGAACATGCCAGTTTTGGTAACACAAAAGATCTATATAGAAAAAAGCACTTGAATTTGAGTTAGGAAGCTACACTTCTGGGTCTAACACAAGCTATATAATCCTGAACATATCAACTTAACTCTTTGGGAGTTAAGTTTTATTTTGTAAAATAAAAGACATTATGTTATGAGAATTTTTAAAATATGAGTCTTCAATAGCTAACATTCTATGATTCTAAAATATACCTATAATTTGAGAATCAAAGAGAAAACAAGACCGAATAAGGGTCTGTAATGGATGTCAGAATAAAAAATAATTTTGACTAAGTCTAGAGAAAAAATATGTCATGATAGGAATAATAGAAGAAACTATAACCTACGTATGACAATTTTAATTTAGAAAGAGTACTCTATTAATGGAATGAAGTTAATTGGGCATTAATTGAGTGTGCTGTTTCACTTTTGGTTAACATACTTAATAGTAAAAGAAGGATTTTGACTGTGGTTACTGAGAAACAAGGGGATATGGACTTTGAGAGAAAATATAGCAATTCTAGGCAAGATATGACTAAATAGAATCCCTGTTGAATGTCATTGACTACAAAGCCATCACAATGACAAAATCTTATCTATTGAGAAATCATGTTTACATCAGTAAATATAAAAAGAACTGACAGAGAATATAATCACTGAATTTTAGAGCTTAAAAACCCACAGAAATAATAATGATTTTAAGGGAAGATAATCTTATGAAACACTTACTAGGCCAGGCATTTGGTCCAATAATTTTACCTTCATTATCTCAATCAATATTTGAACTGATACTGCTATTACAGGCATCTAAAAGAAGAGGAAACTGAAGATTCAGATAAGAAATTTGCCCAAGGTCACTCAGCTAGTAAGTATCAAAGCCATGATTTGAACCTGGGCTATCTGACTTTACACTGTACTGACTTTACACTATACTGACTCTCCATTTAATCTAACCTATTCTCTCAAGAAGAAACTGAGGCCCTCAGAAATAAAGTCACACAACTGGTTAGAAGCAATTTTAACAGTTATTTTGTGATTTGGTCTCTAAATAGTTCATGTATTCTCATACTTTGCTAATTATAACCACCACCTAGGTGAAAGTTTAATTTTTGTTTATAAAATAATATTTAGTATCTGCTTTACATTATTTGTATATATTTGTAATTCACATGATTCTGGATGGGATGATACTCCTCAATTAGTATTATTCTGTCATCTTGGTCTTATGAATTCAAAGAGAATAGTGAGAATATATCTTTTAAATAGTTTTTTTTTAAAATTTACTTATAAACTGCCAGAGTAAAAATAAGTAGAAAGATAAGATATAGAAAAATTTAAATTGGGAAGTAAATTAATCAAACTTGTTATTTTTTCTATTAATACACAAATGGGAAGATATGCTCCTTTGGTGTTCAGGATAAATCAACTACTGGCATGTAGCATAGAGTAATATAAACTTTTCGCAAAATATTCAAGCAAAGGGAAAATGCAAAGGACGAGAGGTTATTTTTAAGCAAATGCAATGAATTGAGTTATTAAACTAATAACAACATTCAAATATAATTGTATTTTTTACACATATTCCTTTATTTCTCCTGACCTCCAAATAAAAAGGAAAAATCGGATGAAAAAAATATTTGTATATATACACACAAGTGCTGGGGGGGTAGTGGTCGTAAAGGGGAAAATGAATGAGCCATGAGAAAAATAAATACTTGCAGGTTAAATCTAGCCAGACATTATAATTCATCACTTGTCTCTAAAGGGCACTAATAATATGTAAATGTGCGAATTAGAAAACACATTTGAGGTTGTTGATAAACTTGATAGGATAATCAGCACATGCTGACAGACTAATGAAACTGATGAACTGATAAGGCAGCTCATCTCCTGGGCCATTTTTTTCTTGTCAAATGGAGGCTAATCAAAATGTATTAGGAGTTAAAGAAAACACGCAGAAGATTTCAACTATTTCATTAGGGGGTGAACTCACTCTCTAAGAAAATTATAGTTTTGTGAACAATTGAAAGTACAAAACCTGGTCAGACAACAGACCTTCATATAATATTAAACAGAAAGCAGCCACAATAATTACGGAAGAAATCTGCAATTTTAAATTATATTGGGATTCTCCCCTCGCAAATTATTAGAGTGCTTTGCAGAGTCCAAGCAAAGCAACTACCTCTTTCTATAATGGAAAGTAAGACAAAAGACTACACAATAACCCCAGGGACACACTTATCTTTCACTGCCTGTGTGAGCTCAGCATCTGTGTAACCATATGAGACACAGATCCCCATGCATCGGCCGAATTGTCAATCAAATTTATTTACATAAAATAATCGAATGAATTGTCTGAAATCACTAACTATAGTGAATACCACACTTCCTATTAACAATAAAGATGCCAAACGCAGTCTGTTGCCAAGGATCTCAAAGTCCTTTCCTAATTTAAAGAAAGACATCTTTTTTGATAATTGTGGGAAATTGGGAATAATGCCTTCCCAAGCGTTGGCATTAAGAATGAAATCACAAATTAAAATCATGGTGCCTCTTTAGATAAAGCTAGAGAAAATGATCCTTTTCGTATTCATTTTGACAGGAATAACCATCCATTATTAATACAGAAAGGTTCATTCAACCGATAAATCTATACACTCGAGGCAAACGCTTTATGGATATGTACATTTCATCTGACAGACACGGTAAAATACTGGACAGTCAAAGGCACTGTTTTAATTTGTAAGAGGTTAGGGCAAAAGTTCATTTAATGAAGGAAAATTTTAACTTTTAGCAATTATAGCAAAGAGAAAAAGAAACAGCAACTAGATATCCCAATGTCCTTTTTAATACGAACATTAAATCATTCTACTGCTACATAGACTAACTGGGGGTGGGAGTCCCAGAGACATGGAATGAATATATTAACCTCTTCCAAATCATAATTTTTTTTTTCTGTTTATTGACCCATGCCTCATTCTGTCTCTAAACTATTTCTAAAATTTCTACCATTTAAAAAAAAGACAAAATTAATGTCCTTGACAGGCATATATTTTCCAGTTTGGGAGGATTTAAGATTTTTTTTTTTATGTGTGTGTGTTGAGACATATACCTAATATCGAATTTCTCAAATCATAGATTATAGAAGCATAAAATAATCCTACAGACCATGTAGTCTCATTTACTTTACATGCATGAAAGAGGCCTAGAAATATTTTAAAATTTAACTAAGTTTAAAGAAAAAAGGAAATCTGAGTTTGCAATTTATGTTTTGGAGAAAAAGAAATATTTGATTTGAGGACAAAAGTAACCCCTTCTCTCCTCTCTCTTATCTTGAAATAATAAAGTCAACTCATCAGCAGAGAATCTTAAACGTTACAGAGTCTGTAAACTTTATAGACTCCATTATAATGAATAGGGAGTTTTCAATTGTGCCCACCATCAAATAGTTGTAATAAAAGTGGACTGCAAAGCCATCATGAATCAATTGCAGGTGATAGGTAGAAATTTAATTAGAAATTCTAGTTCTTAATCTCCTGTACTTAGAAAAACCCATGCCCTTGCTTAAGTACTTTGACTAATAAGAAAATTAAGCTAATCATCCTCGTGTAGAAAAAGGAATAACTGTAGTAGCACATTTACATTCTTCATAGTATTGTTTTCATTCTAAAATACTAACTCTGAAAAAACCTACCCAAGGCCTAATCAGTGAAAACCATACAGGTCAATTCAGTTATTCTCATCTTTTATGAGCATCTCTTATTTCTACCTCATAGCACATTTACTTTTGAGGATCTTCTGATTAATAAAATATGACAATAATATGATAAAAATTATCATGAATTTGATATGTTCATTAAAATCTATGTGTATTTTATTCATCTTTTTCAATCTCTCATGTCCAGCTAATACTTAACACTGGAATAGGTTTGTGAGTTCCTTGTAACAACTCTGGGATCTAGCCAATTTATTGATAATCACTATGTTAACGGACTTACTTGCTCCAGTAAGAACAAGTGTGCTTTGTGAAAACTGGAATGTGATACCTAATTGTGAATAAGGTTTTTTGGTAAGGATTAATGTTTTAACTTACTAGAATTCCATTTAATAGTAGCTCAGGTTTTAATTTCTCTACAAGTCTTTGAAATATCAATTAAAATATTAATGTTTTACTTACCCATCATGTTGTACAAGCTCTGCGGGGCAAACTGCCTTGGCATTTTCTGAATTGCTTCTTTATATACACTAAGGGCATCCTAATTTAAGAAACAACAAAAACAAACAAACAAACAAAAAACTGATAAGTACAAGGATAGTCACCAAAAATAAAATAAGAATATCCTTCCAAATGCTATTTCTAAATGTTTCATTGGAGGAAAATAGTTGAGCTGTCCTTTGATATACTACCTTAATTTCATGAATGACAAATTTAACCTGGCCAGTGAAGAAGGCCATATAAAAATTTAGTTTAATAAGAAGTTGAATGTTACCAATGCTCCTTTATTTTGATATAATTTTTTAATTCACAGATTATTCTATTAAAATACTAGAAAAAGTCATATTTGGAAGTTACCTAGAGTCATCTAAAATCTATAGTTACTTTAAGTCTGACAACCAAGTAGGATCAAAATGAGATATCAAATAACAAATCTTTAGCTATTGAGACCCACTAAGATTATTAAATGCAATTATTTTAAAGATTGTATCTCTATTGTTATATTGCATTAATACATCCTGTAAGAGTATGTAGGGGTGTGGTTTGAGAGAGAGAGGAGGAGCGATACTGAATGTAAGAGAAGAAACCCAAGTGGACATGCTTCTTGTGAGAGAAAGGAAAAACAGAAAGCAACAGATGAACAAACTGGGTCAGCCTCCCAACTTCTTGTACAAGGTCCTGTCTCCATCACTCTTCCTCTCTCCCAAGTAAAAACAAACAAACAAACAAACAAACAAAAACCCAAAAAAAACATAAAATTACTTTTTGTTACATTATTGTTTTAAAAAGAATTTTAAAAAAAGGGTAAGATTTACATCAAATCTTAACACCTAATACTCAGAGGACAATGCATTTTTTAACATCAAACACTGGATATAAGATAACAATAATAATGTGTCTTGGATCATAAAAGCAGAGATGGTGAGTAGGCAAATAAGCTGGAGAAGCAATCCATGTTATTTCCCTTTCTTGAAGAGTTGCTCTGAGAAATTCACAGTAAATAAATTTAAGTTTTCTTCAGCAGAGGTTTTTTTATTATTAAATTTATTGGGATCACATTGGTTAATAAGATTATATGTTTCAAATGTACAATTCTATAATACATCATCTGTATATTGTATTGTATGCTCATTACCCAAAGTCAAGTCTCCTCTGTTAACCATATATTTGACCCTCTTTGTCCTCTCCTATCTCCTCCCCTCCCCCTTTTCCTCTGGTAACCACATACTGTTGTCTGTGTCTATGAGTTTTTTTGTTTGTTTATTTGTTGCTTTCTGTTTTTGTTTCTGTTTTCAGTTGATGTTCACCATAAAACCCTTTTAACAAAAATACATAATAGCTTCTGAATTGATCAGTGTCCCTGCAATGATATCTGTCATAGGGTAGAAAACAGAGTCTGGATCAGAACAAGGGGGAAGAGGAAAAGGGCAGAGAGGTTTTACCCTGACCTCGTAGTGTCCCTGCTCATGATAGAGTTTTCCCAGGTTGTACAGACAGCTGGTAACCGAGCTTTTATGTGCGTGAGGGTCCTTTAGGTTTTCATCAGGGATCTCGGAACACTTTAGGAATGTGCGTCGGGCTTCTTCCATCTTTCCTTGGTTCATTAGAATAATACCGGTGTTTAAATATGCAGCTGAGGGGGAAAAGTGGAAATATAAATGTGAGAAGATGATGTACACTGTGGATACAATAAAGCTACCTTTACTTCAATTTCATTTCTATGGCTTTTTTTCTGATTTTAAAAGAAAATCAAGAAATAAATACTCAGGGGACAACTAATGTTGTAGGAAGTGCAGTTGTCCCTGAAAAATATGTCTGCCCTCAAGAAGTTAAAAATATTTTGAGCTTAAAATCTAGATGAATAAAAATTGTATTTATCTTAATATATTACAAGTGACAAACAGATATCAAATCATGATTAAATTGAGAAAGATATAATTGTTAGAAGCTCATAATTTGGCAAGCATCCACAAATAGAAATACCATGGTTTTCTTTGGTTTTGTTTTGCTTCATTTTTTTTCCTGTGAGGCTGTAAGTCACCAAGATAATCTTCATGGATAAAGAAGGAAAGAGGTATATTTTTAAAAGCTTGAATATTACTTACAAGCTAGTGTAGGTCTGCTCCCGATTGCCAATTTATAATAATGTAGTGCTTCTGCAAACCTGCTGTTCTCCTGAAGAAGTAACCCTCTGCATGAGGAAAATAGAAATTTGGAGATAGGACTGTATTACTATACATAAAACAACAAATTTTTATTTTATACTTCAAAACTAAAAATGGCTAAGGAGCCATAAAAATCCTGACCTGGTACTATAAAAATAAATTCTAAATAAAAAGAAATTATTTCTCAGAAGAGAAAACATTGGAAAGCCATCAGTGGCGTTTATGTTGCATTTGAAATTATTAAGAAGTATTTTCAAAAAGCTCTTTACCCCCACTGAACTTTCCTCTTTCCAGAATTCTTTTCTCTCCTGCTGGAATTACAAACCACGTGATTTCGTTCTGAGAGCATGTACATTTTTATACCTACTTCGGAAAGGAAATTTGCCTAAGGTTGTTTTTATGTATTTTACATGAAACATATATTTTATATGTTTTATATATTTTATATCGCTAGCCATATTGCTTGGGAAGTACTGGCCCATAACTGCCTGAAAAGCAAAGGTAATCTAGGTCAATAGGGTAGAGTCAGAATTTCATCAGATGCCATAAAGGAACAAAAAAAAGGACTGAAGACTATCCACATTGTTATTTCCAGATTATTTTTATTTTGTAAAACGAGCTTGAATTTCGGAGAACTGGGCACATTTCAGTTCACTGTTGTGACACACGCTTCTCCCTACAGATCCTCAGACTGCATGCCCTACTCCCTCCCCAGGAGGCTCCTTAGGTAGTGGCCACAGGGATTACCCCAGCCATCCCCAGATCCCACCCTCATGACCTAAATAAGAATCAATTATAATCACCACTAAGAAAAAAAGGTGTCAGGGAACTGGACTGGGTTCAAAAAGCTCTCACAGAGGGCTTGTCTGCCTATCCTTATTCTCTTGTAATCAGCAAGCATCTCACAGACTTTTGGCACCTCTGTTGGGCTTGAGTACTACTGTCATCAGCCTCAAATTGGAGATTCTATTTGCCAGCTGCAGAGGTCTTTACAAGGCTGGCAAAAAGGAGCTCTACAAAACACAAAGCTTACTGATAAAAACTTATCATTTAGTAGAGTGTTTTAAAATACACTGCTTATTATTTAATGGGCATCACTGAAAAATTATCTAAAGCAAATCATTTTGAAATTAAAGACTGCTCATTGTTGTCATTAGCATATATCAACCTCATTATTTTTAATACTATTTATTAAAAGTCATTTGAATAGACCAAACCATTCCAAAACACATTAATATCACACACACACACACACACACACACACACACACACACACACGAATGTACATTTTCATTAAAAATCTTGAGTAAGAAATAATTTGATCATGAAATTGATATGCTTTGCTGTTAAGTATATTTTCAGTTGCTGGGACAAAAGAACAAAGCTTCCTGCAGTACTCAAGAGTTAGTGAAAAAAGAGTTAGTGAAAATGTTCAATTGCCTTTAAAAGTAAAACTGATAAAGAATACTCACAGGCTTTTCAAAAAAGGAATAATATTCTTCATAATAATTTTATTGACACAATGCTTTCATGTTAAAGCTCATTTACGTTATCTCATTTTAGAAACATCTACAAACTTGTCTTCATCACTTTCCTTCGAGATTAAGATAAAGAGGTGCTTTTCCTTTAATACAAGGCTAATGACACCAGAGGAAAAATGCCATCCAGATATTTAATCCTGTTCTTTCTACCCTTTTGGGGAATTAAAATCCTTCCATGAACTCCTCTTTACCCATTATCTTCAAACTCTTTATCTATTACAGTTTCTTTTCCCTTAAGACTACGAGAATGTTCATGTGCCTGTTAACATAAAGTGGAAAAGAAAATCCATACAACCTTTATTCATTCCTGAACTACCTCTGACTAATGCTTATTATTACTCTTCCCTTCGAAGCCAGATTTCTTTTAAGAATGATCTCCAGTGTATACATCCAATGACTTAAATTCCATTTACCCTTAAATCCAGTTTAGGCTCTTTCCCAGAATTCCACAGAAATGTCATAATAACACTTCTACTAATTATCAAATCTTAAAAATAGTATGTGTATGTGAACCACACACTTGACTGTAATACTTATGACTACTGAACTCATCTTCTGTCCTGAAACTGTATTTCCTTGGCTTCTGGAAAACAAGTCTTCCCTAGTTCTCTTCTATCCCTGGGAATAACCTACAAAGAATGAAGAAAGTGTCTCTTCATTTATGTATTCCTTTAAGAGAAGCTGGTGTTTCACAAGACTTTTTCCTTTTCGTATATATCTTGTCACTGTATGATGTCATGCTTACATGTAGCTCATAGGCTGACTGTACTCTCCCGACATTAAGATCGATTTTCAATAGTTTATTGAGCCATGTCAATCCAGGTGCTCACTGGGATTTCAAAATCAATACATCCAAAAATTGAAAACAATATTTCCCACTCAAAAATAAATAGTGCCACCCTAAACAAGCCCAATCCCATCTGATCTCGGAAGCTAAGAAGGGTCAGGCCTGGTTAGTACTTGGATAGGAGACCACCTAGCAAGACCAGGTGCTATAGGTGTAAACAATAAAAAATAAGGGATTGTAAGGTGACAAGGTCAAAAATAAAATAAAATAAAATAAATAGATAATGAAACAAATAAAAAAGAAAAAAAAAATCCTCAACAGTCAGCACCATTATTCACTCCAGTCGCTAAATCAGAAAACTGGTTATCACTCCTGACTTTTCACTTATCCTCACAATTCCATGTTTTATAAAGTCTCCAAAGCCTACCAATTCTTATTTTCTAAGACTATTCTGCCCCTCAAGGTTCAACTTTATGGCTCTGCCAGAACCTTTTTTTCTTTCCCGTCATCTAAATAACTGCAATAGCCCACTAACTAGTCGCCATATAATTATATTTCTAAAGGGCAAATATGCTGTTAGGCTAGACAGAAAGAATATGAAGAGATGAGCACATATTTTTGACAATGCGCCTAAAGCCCATGAACCTTGAAAACTGATGTATTCAGCCTCTTGGGCGCCCCAATGCTGATGTATTACATTTCTGTCATTTTCCAATTCATAAAATATACAAGAAGAGAAAATGATAAATAGCATGATAACCACACTTAGACAATCCTGTCCATTCCGCCTTATTCTTTTGAGCAATCTAGTCACAGAGAGATGCAGGAAGCAAGTCTCCAGAATTATATATAATGTTGCTGTGTAAATTAGAGTATCATCTTCTGTATCATCTGAAAAAAGTTAGCAATAGAGTGAATCTAACCAACTGAGATGGCTATTGTGACTGATTTCTCATGGCTAAGGATTTAATTAAGCATCAACTATGCCCTAGTATGCATGCTGCAAATGTGAACAAGACAGAGATGCACTTCCTGTGGTGCACATTCTACTGGAAGAAACAAGAAAGAAAATAAATAGTGTGGAAAATTACTATGATAGAGGACAGAGGATCAACACCACTCCAAATCAGGAATGGACAGGGAAAGGTTCACAAAGTCAAAGTGACATTGGCAGAGGCTTGAAAGTAAGCTGCAGTTAGCCAGCAATAAAAAGTGTTATCATCAGGCTCAAGTTACACGGAGAGAAAGAGAAGTCCACAGAGAATTTGCCAACTAGCTCTAGGTTTTATGGTTAATAAGAGGCAAAGCCAGGATTGGAACAGTTTCGCTGATACTAAATCTCATGCTCTTTCTAGAAGAAAAAGGGAGAAGAAAGATAAAATAATTCAATTCCAGATACACACATACTAGATTATATTTCATTTTACTCTAAAACTCTCCAGATTTTGTATAACACTAATTTGCACTGATGCTCTGAAAAGGAATCAAATGCCATTTTGGCAGGTCACGATGAATTTGGGTCAATTCTAGCACTATAACAATCAAACTTCTGTTAGTTTCTTCTCACATTTATAGAACCCATTCTTTATTTTACTGAAGATATGATAGAGGGATATAAACCCTTCACATCATAATAGTTATGGTAATAATAATAATAACAGCTAAATTTATTCAGCACTTACTATGTGTCTACTACTTTACATATATTAACTTATTTATACTTCACAATAATCTTATGAGGTAGGTTATTATTACTAGCCCCATTGTATAGATGATGAACCTCAGGCAAGAAAAAGCTCAGCAATAAACCAAAGGTCATACAACTAGTAAGAAGTATGCTACAATTAAAACTCAGCACTCTGATTATTATAAGTGCGATTTATATTTTAATAGACAACTCATACCAAAGGCTTTTCCATGACTATTTTAAATTGAGGGCACATTTTATTTACATGCTGATCATGACAATATAATCTTCTGGTTTCTATGTATAGTAAAAACAAAAACACATTTTAATATACCACCAAGTCAGAATCTAATGGGAAATAATGTATTCTTATTATTTTAACTCACCTTTCGAATAAGGAAACTGGCCATTAATATGCCATTAATGTATCTTTTGAGGGCAAAATTGAAAGAAAAAAAAAATTACCGATCTCTAAATATGTGGTAGGGTTACTTTTATATATCTGTGTGTATAGGTGAATGTATTATAGTATTTTTAATAGAAGAAAATATTTTACTTCTTATATTTCCCCTCTAATAATTTATGTTTCAGAACAAGTCATTGAAATTAAGTAGCCAGTGAAAAATATAAATTTAGATAGAGAGATGACTGATAGATAGATAGATAAAATTGAAATAATAAATACTTGTTTTAGTCAAAGGAGGAAATCACACCTGGTTATAAAAAATACTATTCACCTTAACATTTAAATTTTAGAAGGCCACTTCACTTTAAGAAAAACCAACAGAAGGCCCTCCCTTAAATCCTTTCAGCTTTTTTATCTGATTTTAATCATAGGTTATAGTAATTACCACTGAGTGTATAGAATATCTTTCCCTGTGAAAATTTTGCCCATCTTTACCTAATCTCCCCTAACAACTCTGTTTTTGTCTAAAAATGCCATAATTTTAAAATCATAATAATCTAGATACTTTATAAATGAAAACCGGTCAAACCCAGTAACAGTGGATTGGACAGAGTTTAATTCAAACAGTAAATGTATATAGGCGTAGAAATACCTAGCTGATTCTAAATATTGACAGAGACAGAAGGGGCACGATTATTCAGCACAGTGCTTCTCAATCAGGGGTAATTTTGCACCACCACCCCTCCTCCCTGCGCCCCAGCCAGGGATATTGAGCAATGTCCAAAGACATTTTTGGTTGTCACAATTGGCTGGATGCTACTGGCATCTAGCGGGTAGAGGCAAGGGATGCCACTAAATATATAACACGTCAGAAGACACGAGATAGCCCCCTCAAAGCAAAGAATTATCTTGTTCTAAATGTCAGTAGTGCTGAGGTTAAAAAATCATATTTAGCATTTTATATGTACTAACTGCAAGACATTTTTTCAGAAAATAAAATTCTCATGTCCCTGCCAATCACATACAAGAACTATGTAAAGAATAAAAAATTTAAGAAAGCAAACTCCAGAGATTAAATTATTTTCATTAAAAATCTAACCTATCATCATTTCTGTTTTCATCAAAAATGAATTTTTTAAAAAATTAAAAAGAAAAAAAACATGCCCTTGCCTACCGTTAGAACACCTGAACAAATCTGTGTCTCTTTGTAATAATATCGCCCTCTATATAGAACTGCTGAACATACAAATTTTCAAGCTATCTTTTGCCTCAGGTTCTAACAAAGGGCTTTAAAAATGACTGAAATCTGAGATATTCAAAAGTTGATATTAATAAAGTACATCAGCAGATGTAAAGTGTTCTTTTCAAGAATAGGTATTCTAGTAACTGAGCTGACATCTACACGGAACGCAGAGGAAACAGGATATGGTTTATAGAGTTACGCACCTCTAAAACTATTGAAACACTAAAAGATAGTAGCTTGTTTTCTTTTCTTGGTTTCATTAACACATAACATGTGGCACCACTACAACATGTAAACACTGAGAAAACTCTCTCTCTCTCTCGACTTTCATCGAGAGAGAGAGAGAGAGAGAGAGAGAGAGAGAGAGAGAGAGAGAGTGAGTTAGTTTGGTCACAAAACTTTACTTTTAAAACAATTTTAAGTACCCAAGGATTATAATTCAAAACAAAAACAAACCTAGAAGAGAACACAAACTGCTACAGTTATCTATGTGCTGCTAATTGTAGCAGCCAGAGCAATTCCACTAAATGTCTAACGAAGGATGCCTCTGGGCTAGGGACAAGGCAAAGGGCCTTGTTTGTTGTTGGCTGCCTTGAAGGAACCCCTCCATGGCTTTCACGTTTAATGGGCCTCTCATCCTACTTATCAAAGCATCCTTTTTCCTAGAGGAAGAGACTTGTAATAAATACTTAAGTATAGTATATTATCTAAGATCCTTTCTTATCATCCCAGAAAGTCTTACTAAATATAAGAGTGAACTACTTATATATATTGGAGTAAGTAGTACCTGTCAGTGGTGACTCAACAATGATTTACTGAATGAAGAATAACTTAAAACTTTACCTCCACTTGTTATTCTCCCATCTCAGAGACTTATGACATTGAGTAAGTCCCTGGTTACTAGTTTAGTCACTAATTCAAAGAAGGCTAGCAGGAGAGCTAATCCATAAGGCTTATGACATAAGCACTCAGGCATCCTAAAGTCTTTATCTGGGCCAACATAAGTTACCTAGTTACCTATAAAAACTTTAACCCACAGCATAGATCTGGGAAAATAAGAAAAAATCAAGAAGTGAGCTGGGAGAGTGAGAGATTGAGAGGGAGATAAGCACCTGTAATTGCATGCCACTCCTTTTTGCAGCTATTCCTAGCCAGCACTTGGGTTTTTCAGCTTCTTCTACTTTCCCTTGATCCTCTGCTTTCTGAAAGGCTGCTTGGATAGGCTGTTGGTCACTCAGGAATTGGTGAGGCCCAATAGCATGGAGGTTCTCATTCAGTTCTAGGAGTTGGAAGCAGGAAGAGCAATGATGATAATGTCTTCATCTGAGATACCAGATGTTTCAGGAGCACCCTACTGCTATTTCCATGAGCAGATACCAGAATGGTTTTGCACTTAATACTTCAGGAACAAGACTTTCATCCCAAAAGGGAAGAATTCTCTCCAGAACATCCTGTAAGTTTTCAGACTGTGACACATGATCCACAGCAACATTACACACTTTACACCTTCGGTCATTGTAGGTTTCGGGGAAGTAAGAATGAGACTCCTCAATGGGTGGGCGATCACATTGTAGCTGCTTCTACGGAGCTTCACTTGCTCTTCACTATGATTCAAAGACATTTCCTTCCTATAGAAACCTAGCAAGGCTCCATAGAGACACTCATTCAGACATCAGGAGCTTTTCACGGAACCCACTCCTGTCCCTGCTCTTCCAGGATCAACCAGGCTGTGTGGATGGACCAATTAAGGATGGATGTGAATATGAGATCAACCTCGATGTTTAGGGCTTTCAGTTGCTTCTTAAGGTTCTGAGATTCCTCCATTCCTGCAGTGTTAAGTTTCTGATCCACCCAGCTATGAAAACGATTCTCTTTAATCCAAGCACCCTCTCCGTGTCTTAAGATAATCAGCTGGTATTTGGACACACTGATGGCTGAGCTTTCCTCGTGCCTTCAGATGTACCACTGTTTGATGACAGAAATACATCTGCAAAGAGGCCACCAGCAGCAGCTGCTCCTCGGAGCCAGGGAGCAGCCAGTATCTCCTAGGATTCATCACTGCTGCCAGCATCGGCACTATTTTCTAGCCCCGGTGCCTGAATAAATATGTTTTGAATGAACTGTTTCACATGATAACAGACAAGCAAAGAATCACAATACAGTGTAAATAAAGCATAAGAGATTTTGAAAATCCACAAAAGGTACACTTTCCCAAGGTGACAGGCTAGGTGTACTTCCTAGAGAAGTAAAGAAGACAGGGAATGGAGTTCCAGATCGATCAAAGTTACGGAGGATGACAGTATTTTAATCGACCAATAGCAACAGCAATAGGCTTCATGGAAATTAAATGGCTATCTATATATAAGAAGCACTTTGGAAATTGAAAAGCTAAGACAATTTAAAATTAAGGTTATATTATTGAGAATAAATCATTTGGCTACTCCCTGGGCAAAAATACTTAACGATCAAAATAAGTCAGATAACAATGCTTACAGGCAATGGTTCACAAAGTAATTTATAATCCCTAAGGCCCAATTACCAACAAAATTATCATGTTCATCTTAAATTGAGACCTTTTTTGAATTTTGTTTTGCTTAATACATGTAGGTACTTTAAAAGTAAGAATTTTTCCCCCTCAGAGATAAAATATTATGCATTTTAGATGTTCGATTTTTTCCTAAGGTATTTATGCATTTGAAATTTTACAGCCGAAATTAATTAAAATTGGTTGGAGTTATATTTGAACTTTGCATTAATCTAAAGTTCCTTATCAAACTGGCTGATTTAGCTAATGACTCAAATAATGAGATTTTATATCATCTGTTAAATGGCAATACAATTGCATTTCTTTTTTTTTTTTTCAAGATTCATACTTAGTTTTATGCTATGTTTATAACAAGACAATTGGAAAAATAAATCTTTAATCTCTATTATGGCAGCGGTAATAATTAATAGAATGTCATACTCATAACACATAAATGCCCCCAAATCTTACTTGATAAATAGATAACAGGCAAAAATCTTAAGTGACTATACTAGTAGTAATTGGAATCAAATTCTCAGTTCTTTTTAAAAACAAACGCTGTAAATAAAATAAGTTACTACTACTTAAGTCAACTGTAGTAATCTTAAGTTTTTGAGTGACACAAGAGCTCAGAAATTAAGTGCCTAACATGCACTAGCCCCTGAACACACAAAAAGAACCATGATCAATCAGGCAGCCAAGCTTACTCATATGATTAAACTCTGTCCAATGAAATGAAAGCACAGTGGCCTGTGCACCTTTCAGAGATGTCCTTAAAGAGAAGGGAGCATGTTTTCTCTTATCCTTCCTCTGTTTTACTGGCTATAAGTAGAAGTCCTGTTCTGAGAATGGAAGATATTAAACTAAAAGGAGCCCAGAAAACTGAGTCTCTCTTGAAACTATCCTACAACACTGGGACTGCACATCTCTGGACTTACTTTTTCAAAGCAGAAATTACAATTGTAACTAGTTTAAACCAAAGTTATTTTGAGTTTCCTATCATTTGCAAACCAATCTCTTCCTAACTGATAAAATGGCACATGCATTGTTTTGTTTTAAAGTAAATAAGGCCATAAAATCAGTAACATCAAGTATGACTCTCACAGAGGATTTTAAGGAAAACTTCTTTTAATTACATTTGAATGAATACAAAGTATGAGTTGTCTGGTTTTGAGTGATAACTAGACAACTTCCAAGTATAAAAATTGCAATTAAAGTATTTAATTAAATTTATGTAATTTAAGAGCACAATGGGTGCATGAAATTGGAATTGTTAAATTAAGCTCCTAGACATGAGAATGGTCAGAGTTATCAGTTTGCTCAAAAGAGTAATGACATTAGTAGTACTTTTTTTATAAAAAAAACACATTTAATTAATCCTCTCAATCCCCAAATAACTAAAAAGAAAGAAACTCACAGGATTTATCAAGTGAGACAGAAATAGGTAGGATTTTCATCTCAGAAAAAGATTCAATGAGATATAAGTGATTGAATTTGAGCTCCAAGGGAGATACCAGAGACAAAGTTATATATATTTTCTGGTCTTACCAGGCACTTCTGTGACTTTCAGGTCACTCTAGGATAACAGACTTTGCATTTAAGGACAAAGTCTACTCATATTTTTCTACTCATATTTTTTCCTCAAATTATATATTTAACTTTCTCTTTTCTTTTTTTAAGTAAACTATTTCAATTTAAAAGGCAAAAATTACATTTTTACAAAGATGGCTATGGGTAGGAAAGCACTAATAGAGGAAGTAAATGTAAATGGTTAACTTTTTGGTTAAAACACATAACCTTGAATTATTAGAATAATTTATTTGTGCTACAAATAAAGCATGATATACCTGGATACTTATTTTAAACTACTGTTATGTTATTATACATAATTATCATATATTATATGTACTGTGAACAAAATAAAAAGATGTCCCTCTTGAAAAAGTTAAATTCTGCTGAGAACAATAATGAGCAAGTTGTTTTTCCTGCTCTGTACTGTTATTACATGAAGAAAAACAAAAATGGAGATGGAGAAGAAGACAGTACCCATGTGACATGAAGTAACAGATGCGCACACATGATTCTATTACACGGCTCCCCAAAGCTACAACCTGTTTCATAATGTGTCACTTCTAAGTGCCAAGCAGGTTTCAGAAAACTCAGTTAAGTCTCCTCTTTGGTATCTTTCTTTTGAAGAAGACTGGTTTATTTGCTCTAAATTGGCTTTTGTTTAGATTTTGAAAACTAAATAAAGTAGAATAATGCATCTTATTTCATAAAGTTTTTTTTTTTTATTTTAACCTGTCAAATATGAAGCAATAGGCATACAATCAAAATGATTTTTTAAATATTTCAAAGGCATTACCAAAAACTTAATTAATTAATTAGTGGAAAATGAACAAGTTGAAGCTTTTTTTAAAAAAATAGTTTTTGGTTAGGGTCTAAAGAAAGAGAGATATTCTCATTATATTACCATATCTTCAAACTATATGAAGCCTCAATTAAATGGAGCATTCATACAAAGATACTTCTCCTGAGTTAGAACTTAGACTATGACATGTAAATAAGCCTTTCTCTCCTATATAAGTCCATTTCTTTTCTGTGACAGGTCCAGAATAAGAGGCTTCACAATTATTATCTCATGTAATTCTCAGAATAAGTCTATAAAGGTATAATCTCCATTTTACAAATGAGAAGCCCCAAAATCAGAATGGCTAGTCAACTTAAATAAATCCATGTAGCTAATTATCATTGGATCTGGGATTCACAGAACTATATTATATATTAATATATGCATAATTCACTTTATACCTGTCTTCTGAATATATAATTACATGTCATAAAATAATAATAGGTGTGAATATACTTTCCTAGTTAAAAAACAGTATTTAATAGGAAGAAAGACACTTAGTACTAGATGCCTTCAGTATAGTATTTTCCATATTATTTCTTTTCATCCTGATGATTAGCAATATAAAATATCATTGCTGTTTTAATTTAGAGATATAAAAACATCACGGGGAGGGTTAAACAATTTGTTCACGATAACACAGCTGACAAGTCTCAAGATAAGATTCAAATTCAGAGCTGCCAGGCTTCAAATAACAGTGTCTTCACATCGATACATCGGAAATATGTGCCTGTTCTCAGTTCAAGAATTAAAAATTGCCCTCTCTTTCTGGTTCATATACCCAGTGCTTCTTCATTATACATACCAACAAATTTTCCTTCTCTCTTTATTTATACATGCCCACTTCAATATATAAACATCTTGCATCTGCTTCAAATGTAGATAAACTACAGCCTCTAATGCCAATCAACTTCAGTAAGAAATAAATACACATCATAACCAATACACTTGTATGATAGTTAATTTTATGTGTCAACCTCACTGGATCATAGGATGCCAAGATATCTGGTTAAACATTATTTCTAAGTGTGTCTGTGAGGAAGTTTCTAGAAGAGATTAGCATTTTATTCAGCAGACTGAGTAAAGCAGATTGCCTTCCCAATGTGGGGAGTGTCATCTGATTTGATCTGAATAGATCAAAAGAGAGAAAGGAAGGATTAGCTTTGTCTCTGCTTTAACTGGAACACTGATCTTCTACCCTGAGACCTCCTGGTTCTCAGGCCTCCAGACTCAGACTGGAATTTACTCCAGGCTCTCAGGCCTTCAAACAACATGACCAGCCTTCCTGGGTCTCCAGCTTGCAGAGGGCAGATTGCGGGGCTTCTCAACCTTCATAATTGAATAAGTCAATACTCTATATTAGTCAATATCAAAACATATATGTTTTTAGTTGGTTCATTTCTCTGGAGTCAACTTGTAAAGAAAGGGGTTTCCTTGGGTTACTCCCGTACTCAAGACCTACTCTTCTTCATGAAAATGTTTACCAGTGAGTATAGGTATATTCCCACAAAGACATAACCTGTGAATAATTAAAAACGGAATAAAATTAACAACTAACGAACTTTTTATTTTTTCTTATTGTATAATTATATCAAGTTTCTAGGCATTCTACAACATTAGAAGATATCATAATCCAATTTTGCAGATGAGAAATAAGGATTAAGCAATTTGACCAAGGTCTACCATAGGACCAATACATGGGAAATTTGATTCCAAGTCAGTTTAATACCCAAGCTCATGTTCTTAAATATTTCACGAAGCAGCCTCTATGGTGCAAAGGTGCCACAGAGTTCATTTAAAAAAAATAATAATAATATTTTTTCTTCTTCCTCCCTCCCCATGAAAACAAATGCTATTCTGGTAAGCCTATATTTATTTTCTAGGATCATAGTCAAATCTCTTTCAAATACTTCCTTCATCCTATAACATAATATTATGATTTAAAACAAATACAATTAAGAACTAAAAAACACCTAAGCCAAAATTAAAGGCATTAAGAATCAATGACTTAACTTTAAACCAAAATAGAAATCTGCTATTTATTCTCTATTTACAAGGACTATCCAATGTGGATGACTAAATATCATGTAATTTCTTGAAGGAGAAACACTTACCAGTTGGATGGTGTGCAAGCACTGTGGAGGAACCTCAAAACTAAGATACAGACACAGGCCAAAGCCTGACCTACTCAGTGAAAGTCAATGCAATTAGACTGTTGATTTGTTCATTCATTCATTCATTCATTCATTCATTCAAAATATATTTTTGAAGTGCCATTATAGAGATTTAATGACTAGCAGAAAGGAGAAATAATTTAAAAAGCAGTAACAAAACTGTGTGCAGGGTATCATAATACAGTGTATTGCACTGTGGAAGTCCATAGCAAGAAAACCTAGCTTAAATATGTTTATTCAGGCAGCGAGGGGTAGGGGGATGTTTGTAAATTCCACAGGAATCAACACACTCAAAAAATATTACCAAAAAAAAAAAAAGAATAACAAGAAGAAGAAGAAGAAAAAAAGAAGCTTCAGAGCCTGATTCCATCATAGATGGTAATAATTTGGGTTAGAGATGTTCCCATGGGCATATCATGATTTAGTGCAATGTACTCACTTTAAACATAAATGTTCAACAAAGTGGGTGTTTTCTTTGTCCCTTAGCAGCAGTGCTCTAACTAAAATCTGCTGTTGAAGCAATAAATTATGAAAGGGGAAAAGGAATCACATATCTCATAAACTAGCAGGAATAAGTGTTAGTTCATACAAGCAGTTTCTAACTTAAGCAAGATGAGTTCAAAAAATAAATGTGAGCGTCTTTTTTCTTTGGAATAGATACTGCAGCCTAGAAACTAGTCACTCAAAGGCTAATACTGAAGAACTTGTAGAATAGAAGGAAAACATCATTTAAAACAATTTTCCTAAAACTGACTTTATAGGTTTAATTTTGGTGCTCAGAAGGGATGACTCTTCACTCAATAGAGGGGTCAAAGACAGCAAGGATCTATTCATGATGGTAATCATCACTTTCCAGTCCTAGAAATGTTAT
Source organism: Pteropus alecto (assembly GCF_000325575.1). Classification (NCBI taxonomy): domain Eukaryota; kingdom Metazoa; phylum Chordata; class Mammalia; order Chiroptera; family Pteropodidae; genus Pteropus; species Pteropus alecto. The sequence continues at coordinate 16,941,744 of NW_006443138.1, read as the reverse complement.
CAGGAGGTAAACTGGTGCCTAAGGCTGGAGATAGGAAAAAAAGAGCTGGAGAGGAGCCAAAAGAAATGGATAGAATAATGGAAGATTGGGGACTGACGTGCCAAATGAAGAAATTTGGTGATTCAGCAGCACTTGGTTTTATTCTCTCTTCCAGTCACTCCACTCTTATGTTTTATAAAGGTACTGGCCTTGTCCCAGAGAAAATTGTTAGGCCTGAATGCTTTTTCTCTCTCTCTCTCCCTCTCCTCTCCTCTCTTTCTCTCCCCTCTCCTCTCCTCCCCTCCCGTCTTCTTTCTTCTCTCTCTCTCTCCGTCCTCCCTCTCTCCCTCTTTCTTTTCTTTTCTTTCTTATTTTTAGACCAGGGTCTAAAAATTGACCAATTCACTTGTCTTTCTTCCCTATCGGTTGTTGATTTTGATTAAGGTTGCACTCTCTTCTCCAATCCTAAATTTCAAGAGAGTAAGTATACATTTTATATCCCATGCTTGTACTCATCCCTAAATCTGGTCTTCGAAATTTAGAGATTTTTGCAAAGATTTCTACTTCAAACAGGCGATACACAGAGGATACACGTACACACACAATCATTAAAACAAAAATAAGCAAATGATAAGATATTAATCTTTAAAATTCATCATCTTAATATCCAGATGTCCTTAAACTTCAATTATACTTTAAGCAACTTCTCCATTATATAGGCAAATCATAGATAGGTTTTGTATAAGAGAAAAAATTGAAATAAATGGAAGATAATATTAGTATATTTCCTGGTGTGTCTAGAAAATAATTCTTAAGTCACAGTAATTGGAAATCTGCAGAGGACTGATTGGAACTACACAAATAACAAAATTACATCTGTTCATTTTTCTTCAGAAGCCGAAGAAAAGAGATACTTTTTTTTCCCATAATGCAAAACCTCCTTCTGAGTAAAATGAATTAATTTACTTGAAACTTGGCTTTATATGAGTCTATACTTTTCACTTGAGCATAATTTTAGGAACAAAAAAAATTCTTCTAGCCATTTAAGCAACTTTCAATCAGTTTTAAAGTTAAACCAAACAAAAGGCACTAAGACAGGATATGATTATGAATTTCTTTATAAACTTCTTTTATGAACTTTCTAAATCATGGCCTCATGTATACTTACAGCTCTGGATGAAAATGACTATAAAATTAAAGGCCATTTTAATGAGATTTCAGAAAAATGCCTTTCATCATTTTTCCAACATAGAAAATAGTTTAACCCTCTCTACACAGTTAGTTTTAAAAGAATATTTCTACATGAAAAAGCATGACCCATGCAGTCCCATTTTAAAACTACATTTGTAATAGAAAACCTATGATACAAGCAAGTATAGGAATGATGTAATCTCTCTCTTGCTAGGCTCCAAATTCTAAAAGGATTCTGATTTCCTCCAACTTTACTTTGGGTTAGGGTCGGGAAGGCATGGTTTAACAGTTTGTTAGCAGGCAATCCTAGACACCAGTACTATGATGTGTAGTTTCCATCGCTATAATGAGTATGAAATAATAAGTTGTTTAATTAAATTGTATTCAAAAGCTTTGTTGAGTACCAAGGAGGTGTCAAGAACTTCATTATGTGCTAAAAACAAAGAATAAATAATTTATATCTCCAGCCCCCGAGGATCTAGTATGAGTTTCAGTTCTTTGGTTATTGTGTCCATGCATTGCATAGGATAAAATTATTCTCTGGGCTATCCTATAGCTTTATAAAGGCAAAATGCAGTTCTCTACTACATTCAGAAGAAATGAATAATATTTCCAAGTTTCTAGACCCATGATCGATGCCACTATTTTGTGTGTGTGTATGTAGGGGGAAGACATAAAAGCACCATAGAAATTATAGTACATGGTCTTTTGTCCATTTTCTCCCTCCTTACCATCTTGTCTATCCATCAGCTTCAATGACATCTAACACTCCAGTCTTATTTCATCTTCCTTGAGCATACATTATGGTCCACTTTCTCTAACAAGTTCTTTAAATATAGGTATTCCCCAGGACTCCATCCATGGTTCTTACACACACACACACATACAATTTACAGTTTTCATTGACCTACTTAGACAATTACAACTCCAAAATCTACACTCTCTGTCTCAGAATGCTCTCACAAGCTGTAGAAACACATTCCAGTTGCCTAGCAGAAGCCCAATAGTTATTTAAAACTTACATAGCTAAAATTAAACAATTTTCTTTATTTCTAACAGATGAATTTACAACTATGCTCTTATCTATAAATGTACTCTGAAGATAAAATCAGTATTAATCAGACTTTATAAGCAGTCATCTCATAAATGTATAAAAACTAGTGATAAACGACATAAGTGTTATAGGAATCGTGGAGTTTAGAATCACAAGAAAAGAGATTTCACCTTGAGGGCTAAACTATAAATTCAGCTCTCAGTGAATCAGAGAACAGGTGTACAAAATGAGTTGTGGAAAGAAGATGGCTCCAAAACTAGCAGATATATAATGTTATTTTGTCTGACTATACTAACACAACAACTGAGTACAAAATGTAAAAGCATGCATGGAGGAGCAGGTAATGTGACTTGAAAGAAAGCTCTGTAAATGGGGATTCACAGAGGAAAATGCCAAAAGTACTTATTCCAGCACTTTCCAGGGGAGGAGGAACTCCATCCAAGGGATTTCATAGAATCAGACTGTCAGACCAGAGTCATTATAAATTAAATCATCTACTCTTCTTTGGTGTGAAGTTCTTATAAATTGAATGTTTCCAATACACGGATAGTATGCTCACCAAACAACCTGGGATTCCCATACAGACTTGACTGGACTTGAAGTCTTCCTAGTACCTGTGACAATATAGTGAGGGAAATCCCATGAAAACAGCAGCACACTGGGTTTTTCCTCATCCTTCTCTGTGTTTTTGATATATAAGTAGGTCTCTCTGAGACTGATTATACCAGGCAACTAAGTACCAGGCACCTGAACAGATCCAGTTTCTTCCCTCAAACCAGAAATTTACTGTACTACAGAATGCTATAAGCTGAGCTTTCATGTTACATAAAATTTGTAATTTTAACTAATAATCACAGATGGTGCTTAACATCATAAAACCTACAGTAGAAAATGTTTCATCTTGTGCTTTCTTTTATTCAGATTGACCTGGATGTATTCTATATGTAGCTTCTCCATAAAATCATTTCTGACTTTCTCTTTACCATCCTGCAGACGTCCAGGTCATTAGATAATAATTATCTTACCTAATCTATTCTGGCATCTTGTCAAGACAAACTTGGCCAGATTTCTTGAATTTAGTATATCATGGCCAAAACTCAAGAATAGATAATTTAATGCTAAAATATATTCAAGAATTTATATGCACAAATGCATATATGGTTGATGAAATCATTAAGCATGGTTAATTTGTCCTAGTTTTAAATAATCAGTAATTTTTACTCTCAGTAAAGGCTAGACTTATATTCTGAGCCTGTACAGATGTTTAATATTACAGTAAGTCTTCAAATTAGAATTGAAAATTACTGAAAGGCAAATTTAAATATGTTTCTACGAACAGAGGTCAATTCTATAGCCACTTATATCTCAAATAGAATTTGAAAGGGTCTCATATTTAATAAATGAATAGAATTATATACTTCATTCTTTGTTATTTAATTTTATTCTGATTAATAAATGAAAATAATCAGCATTTGCTTTATTGAAACCTCCTTTAGCTGATTGTCCAGTTAACTAACAATTGTCCAGTTAACTAACATAGCCATTATTTTCTTAGTGATTCTGAAAAAAGTTTGTTTTCAATATTTTTAATAAAAATGTTTCCAGGGTCTGGTGAGAGAAATAGAAATAAAACTCAAGCCTTGACACTAGATGATATATTCCAGAATCTTTACTCCACATTAGTATGTATATAATTACCATGGTCACTGTGAGGGAATTTTACTACTCTTAACTTTTTGGATGATTTTCAATGGGAAAAAGTTATAGAATAAATCAATATCAAGAGTCAGATATATGAACATGGCTAATAATATAAGCTGGTAAAGAAATAGATCAGCTAGGTAAAATCGACAGGACTTGGAACTGTTGGCCAATAAACTTTAATTGTTTTTTTTTTAATTTTCATTATTAGCTTATTCATTGGTTTATTAATCAAGTCATTTATCAGTTTAATAGTTCACCCATTACTTTATTAATTGATATATCCATAATGTAACACATTCATTAGCTTATTAATCACATATACGTCATTTGAAGCCCATGCGCCTGGCATTTGGGATAGAATGTTACCTCAGCCTTCCCTGGCTCTAAAGAAATTATGCTGTAATTAAGGAGAATACGGTATCACAAATACTACTATGATTCAGACTAAAAAGAGTCAAGTATTAATTGCTCTGGTGAGATGAGAGAGGTAGCTATCTTCTCACTGTGAAAATAGGAGCGGTATTGAGAAATCTTCCCAGAATGAGATTTGAGCTGAAATATAAAGGATGCTTAGGCAGTAACAGGCAGAAAGAATGAGGAGTAGAGTGGAAAGAGGTCAGAAAGGGAGAAAATGGTGGAAAATGCTACAGATAAAACAAGTATGTCCACAGGTCTCCAGCAAATAAGAATATGACATACTCGGGAAAATTCCAAGAAAAGATCTTCACCTAAAAATCAGATACATAACAGAGCAACAGTAACAACAATCAAGCATATTTTGAAAATATAAAATCTAAGAATTAGGAACAACCAGTTTGAAATGGTCTTGCCATGTGAACAAGTAGGTATCCACAAGCTGCCCCACCTCATTCCAGAAATTGTGTATCCAGAGCCTAAGTCAGTGGAATTTCTCCAAAATCTCTCGGTTCTATTCACTCATCTCAGACATGCCAAGCACTTCTAAGCATTCCTGTTTGATAACCCTCTCCTGAATTCTCTATTTTGAGAGACCAATCTGTTTACCTAGTATCCCCTGGACATCTCCTTCCATTCTTAAAAGACACACACCTACACATACACACACTTCCAGGGAACTTGGGGGGAAATCCTGTCCTGAACTCACGTCATTTGGCAAAGGGTTACTTTCTCCTTCATTTTCACCAATCTTCACTTCTCACAGGCTTCTCTTGACAGTTTTTAACAGAGCTTAAAAAATGGCTCAGCTCCATGTCAGGTAACACCACTTCCATTCTTTGATTCTTTTAGCCTATCAAGAGTTTTCAAAACCTGATCCTGAATGAACAAATAAATCTCTCATTAGAACTGGATCTTTGGGTACAACTCTGCACCTGACATTTCCCTCACTGCTCTATCCTCCTAATTTACTTCCTCCTAAGGCAGAGTTCTTGACTTCATGAGATACATAAACTTGTTGAAATTCTATGCAACATTTTAGCTTCATAAAAGAGTCTTTATCTAACCCGCTCCCTGATTAAAAACCACTATCTGGGCTCTATCTCTCTTAAACTGAAGCTCCCAATAGGCAGCTGTTATTGGTTAAGTTGTGTCTCTCCAAAAAGATGTTGAAATCCTAACCCCCAGTACTTGAGAATACAACTTTTTATGAAACAGGGTCACTGAAGATGTAAAACGTCAAATTAACAAAGATGAGCCCCTAATCCAATATGACTGGGAGCTTTATGTGAAGACAGAAAGACAGGGAAAATGTCATGTGATAACGAAGGTAGAGGTCAGTTATGCATCTGCAGAGCAAGGTCTACAGGTTTCAGAGGGAGCATGATCCTCTAAACATCTTGATTTCAGACTGCTAGCCTCCAGAGCCTCCAGAACTGTGACACCATTATTTTTTATTGTTTTAAGCCACCCAGTTTATGGCACTTTGTTATGGCAGCCCTAGGAAACTACTACATGAGCCAAACTTAATACGAATGTATTTGTTTCTGAAATTGCAAGAAAATGCAACTTTAGATGTCTACTCCAAAAAGGCTCTTTAAAACCTGAACCTGTTTAGTGATAATGATTATACTTAATGCAATTCAAAGAACATGGTTATCTAATACCCATTATTAATCTTATCACCTACATTGACAAACTGAATCTTCTCTGCTCTGATATGGATTTCATAATTCATTTATAAAATCAACAAATATAGTTACACTCTTCTACGTATGGGAAGATACAATGATCGATAAGAAATTGCCACTACCTCCATAAGCTGAATAAGAATCATAATGACCTCTGTGCTTCAATATTGACTTTAGACAGATATTCTTTATGTTACAGAAGTATTTATTTATCACTAGTTTAGTTATGTCTTGTTCTCTGAGGCAGATGTTGATCAAAAGCTTTCTTGGCATTTCTAGAGGTGATATTCTTTTCTTCTTCTGACTTCTTAAATTAAAAGAATATACTAATTAAAATTAATATTGAATACCCTACCATAAATCTAAAAATAAATGTCATATGATAGTGGTGTTTTAATCGTTAATATCCTGCTGCATCCACTTTATTAATTTTAAAAGATGTCAACATTTATATTAATAAGTCCAATTGGCCTGTCATGGTTCTGTAATTTTGTCTTTGCTTGTTTGCTTTCTGTTTTGTTTTTTGGGTTTTTGGAGATTTTTTGTTGTTGTTATTGTTATTTTTTGTTTTTTGGTGTTAAACATAGACATTTTGCTGTCAGTTTTACCTAGCTTCACAAAAATAAATGAAAAGTGTAACTAGCGTAAGAAATATCACTTCATCAAAGATTTGATAAAACTCATAAATGCCTTAAACTTGGTTTCTTGTGGAGAAAATTCTTTAATGTGGTGTCGAATTTTCCTAAGATTTTTTTTTTATCCAAATTGCCACCCTCTTCTTGTGCCAATGTTGGCCATTTATATATTCCCAGAAAAGCATAGATATATAGATTTTACATATATAAGATTTTCATATATATAACTAACATTTGCTATTTTAAGTTTATATATATTTATGTGTGTATATATGTGTGTGCGTGTATTCGTAGCCCCTTTCTAATTCTCAGTGTTGTATATTTGAGATTTTTCTATTTTGTCCTATATTATTTGTCCAGAAATCATTAATCTTTTAACGAATAAGCTCTTAAATTTGTTCATTACTTCCCATCGCTTTTCTATAGTCTACTTTATTAACATTTTCTTTCTTTTTGCTTCCAATAAATTTATTAGTTTATTTATTGCTCCTTTTTCCTAGCTTCTCAGATTGGATGATTACTTATTCTTACGACATGGAACAATAATGACAACTAACTTAAGGTGGCAAGATCTCTATTATCTACAGAAATGATCCCCTCTGTTATGTAAAATAATCAAGAATTGATTAAATCATATTATATTTATTATCTATATTCTAAAATCTATTGCTTAATAAAATATTCAATATTTTATTGATTTACCTATTTAAATAACATTTGGAACATACTGACTGGGACAAATCTATAATAGCAGTGAAAGAACATCTACTGAGAATTTTCAGCCTAGAAATCAATTATTTTTCAGATGGCAGTGAGTCGTGCAGTTAAAAGGTTGAAAGTTGACCACATTATTTGTAAAACAGTGTAAATCGCTGAGCGATAGCCTATATGTTTTGCCTGTGAAAATATACTACACTTGAAAATAAAAATAACAACATCATAATGCAGACCTATTAAATCTGATCTTAAAAAAAGTTACTCATGTGAAGTATTAGATTTTAACAAATTTGGCAATATGAATTAAAAGGTGACTATAGGCTGTGTAATAAGTTCACTACATCTATTGTTATTAAGAGTAAAATTAAGTACTGTTTTAACTTTCACATATGACTATTATCTGTAAGCTTGGATTGAAATGATATCAAAATAATATTATAATTAATGGATTTAGGCAATTAAAAACACTTTCTGCAGCAATTTCTTCTTGAAAATAACTCTTAGCTCAGTAGTACAAACCCACTGATATTCTTTCTAATAAAGTTCTACAACATGAGTTCATTAAACTTGGTAACTAAAATAAAAAATTAATTGGTACTTTATATTAGATTTCATTCCAAGTATTTTATTTCTATGTGTAACAGTGATTTCAATTGAATCTTTCGTCTGAATTTGAAAGATATTTATTGAGGGTTTTTTCCACATCCTTGGTTTATTTCTGTAGAAATACTGCAGAAATATGGCTCAAAAGGAATATAGACTGAAAACTCTTAAGTTCAAATATGGGCTCCTTTACTATTTGTGTAAACTTAGACAAATTATCTCTGAGTTTCGTTTTCCTCATTTTGTAGGCTTCGTTTGAAGACAAACTGTGATAACATTTGTAAAGAACTAAGAACAGTGCTTGGTACATATTAGTTAAGTAATTGTTATCAAGAAAAAAATAAATATTATTCCATCATTTTATAAAGTTAATATTACCATTTTTACACCTCTCATATATAACTTGATATTAATCCTGCAAGAAACTGTCCTTAAAGTTTAAAAATTTTATAAGGCAATGTTCCCCAGCTTTGAATATAACCATATATCATCTAATACTATTGCTTACTTAATATTTTTCAAAATAATTTTTTTCTCTATCCTCGCCTAGAACAATATTTAAATGTGTTATTTAAATGTGCTAGTCATATTTTTTTTTTAATTTAAACATAAAAATGAATATTCAGGGATTAATTTAATGATTATGTCTGAACTCCTAGAGTCTTACTGTGGCTGGTCAGTAGTGGTATATCTCACTTTAGTAATTACTGTTTTGAAGTTACATAATTATGTATAGCTCTACATTATTTCCCTAATAAAAATTTCAAACAATATGAAAAATTTTAATAATTAACAAAGCTGTAGTTTTTTGAATGCTGAATGAGTTAAAAAAAAAAAAAATAGAAAACCCAGATTCCTGATTTAAAGTTAAGTAGAGGACCTAACAGAAGTTTATGATTCCCCAAAGCTTCCCAAATTTATTAATGAATATGAGTATTTCATGTAACTAATATAAATATGTTTATTAGTTTCAGGCTTTGGCCATAAAAGATCTTTAAGAAATATAACTATAATTGATGATATGAAAGGTGATTAAAATCTGCTAGTACCACAAAGGAACATTATCAAGTTTACTTATTGGTAAGACTAAATAAAGCAAATACTTTTTCTTTCAGGATATTAAATAGAACAAAGAGCAATTTCTGTATATCAGAGAAAGAACTGTGTAATGGAAATAGTATCTACGTTTCAAAAGGAAAATTTTTTATTTGTCAAATATTCTCTAAATTATCTATGAGAAAACTTGTTTTTTTCCTACCTATGTAAGTAAATAGAAAACTTTGTTCCTAAGGACATATGATGCCAGATATTTTTAAAATATTAAGAGTTATAAAAAATCTATTTGGGTGTATTTTATTGATATTTCAATTAAATAAAAACTTCCCTATTTTGAAAAATAATTATTGAATATCAAAATTCTGTTAACCACATGGGTTACATAATCTAATACACTGAAATTATTTCCAACATTTCTTATGGGATTTAAGTCTCTCCATTTGAGCTAACAGTTAAACATAGTTTAAAAACCTGTCATATTAGTAAAAATATTTTGGAGCTATACATGGCATTTATGATATATCTGATTTTCCTGTAATTAGGAAAAAAAAACTGATCTTGTTAATAATTACTTCTCCAGCAAGGATTTTCACTAGAGTTTGGGGAGGTCTGTATATATACTTTCATGGTTTATATATGTATCTAGACAGGAAGTTTTATAAGATACAGCTTTTAAATTCCATGTAAATTGAATTTGTCTAATTGAATAAAGCTATCTTCTCAGCAAAGGGTAAGCCTGGACAATCCTTGCCCAATAGGTATCAACAAGAGGTAAGTAACTGTGGATAAGAGATAAACAAGTTCAGCAAAGAGATGTTGGTCATTTAGCTTACTTTCTCTTCCAAAATGTATGAAAAATGGGCTTTAGAAGAAAATTTGCATCCCATATTGCATGGCAAGAGGCTCCTTTGATAGCATTACTTTCAGATGTGAAAATAATAATAATAATAATTAATAATAATAATAATAATAAAAGAATATTTGTATATATTTATCAAACTGATAAGTTTTTTCTCATGAAATAAAAATTCTATTAATCAAGAATAATATAGTTACATCACATTATTTAAATGAAGAGAACATGTGGGAAAAGCTTTTGTAAGAATATCTAGATGTGTTCATTCAAGTGAAAAAAAAGATGCAAACTCATCATTTTCAGAGAAAAGATGTTAACATCTTTGGTGAAGCATGAAGCACAGCAGAGAGTGAGCTTTAAGAGCTGTGCAAACTGGAGTGAATGTGCTCCATTTGAAGGCATTCAGGTGAAAAAGAGAAAATTAAACTGTGTAGATCAATACAAAACACATGCTCACCTAATCTAGACCACAGGCCATGAAACTGAGATCCCAGTGTTAAAGTTTAGGAGTTTAAAAACAAGGTAAATATATGAACAAGAAATTTATCTGAGCTCACCCTGTCTGCTTTCCCTTAAATATCTAAAAATCTTTTCTGTTTTATTTTTATTTCATTTTTTATATCTGTGCTTTCAGATTTAACTAGTACAAAAGATTTAGCTGTAACCATGGCATAAAAACATACTAAAAATTAAAGTTGACAGATTAGTTTGATACTATCATTATTACATAGCATTTATTAGACATAAGCAGTAGACATCTTATTTTGCGTGGTCTCTTTCTACAGGGAATTGGTCCTCCATTCCAACCTTGGTGGCATTGTCAATAGAGGTGTCTTACAACCTCTGACCCATTGTCCAGTGTTTCATCCAAGAGATGACCCCAACAAGGTCAGTCAAGAGACACCAAGAAGGTCCGTCAAGAGACCTTTTTTCAGAATTAATAGACACCAAGACAATTCCTTCTGAGAGTGAGAAGTCAGGATGTTATATTTATAACTGCAGGAATCATCTTTCCCACTGATATATAGAGAGTTCCACAGAGAATGAAATGAAACCAGAGGAAACCAGAGCCACAAAATGAAGACAAATTCTTACAACATAATAAAGCACCTAGATCTAACTGTGCCATATCTAGTCAATCTCAGGAATTTTTCAGTTATGGGAGATAATAAAATATTTTTGATGTTTAAGCAAGTTTATTTTAGGTTTCTATTACTTACAAACAAAAGAATGTCATAGATATGAGACAAAAAAATGGATTTCAGTTAATTTATATTTATCTACTCACATCTCATTGTACTCCCTAGGGTTGTTCATTCAGAGAACAGAACCAATTTTTCCCCTAGGGGTTTTTATAATCCAACATATGCAAATACTCTAAATTATTTGATTATCTCTACCTAATTATTAGTACCTTTGGAGAGGGGAGAAAAAAAGAGCCATCATCTTATTCACTAACTCCCCAGGTTTAATACATGTTCTATATATCCTTGGACACAAACAATTTTTAACAGAGGACAAAATCTATTATTAATATCAAGATATCAATTACATAAAGAAGTATCACACATAGCAGGCTTATTTTATAAACCACCTAAGTATTAATGGAACAAACTTAAAAAAAAAAAACAAAAAACTAAAAGCAGTTAAACCATTTTATATTACATGGCGTAATACTTCAAAAAAATTCAGCCATGCCACATCAATACACATGAATATAGATGATGAGGCCCAAAACAAAGAAATCACAAATACTAACCATCTACTAGTCTCTGAGGCATGATATATGAGAAGAATATTTCAGAAAAAGATCTATCATCATCACCATTTCCAGCAATTAAATCAATAGTCCCTCTCACCACAGGTTTCAAAGATGAACCAAATGAGAGAAAGCAATTGCATACTCACAAATTATAAAGCATGTCGGCCATGTTGCTCCGGTAGTACAAAGCATTTCTATAGGCGCTTTCAGCTTCAGAAACTTTGCTCTGGCTCTTTAGAACATTTCCAAGGTTACCCCACGCTGCCAAGAAGAGAAAGAAGTATTGAGGCTGAGAGTCAATTCAATTATACACGACATAGTATCAAGCCATCAGGAAGTCCCACAGGGAGAGAAAACCTTCATAAAACATTTTTAAGGAAGAAAATTTATTTCCTTTATCCTCTAACATTTCATCAAACCGGGCGATTAAATAAAACCAAAGCCTAAAAAAAATTTAAAGTAATTATTATGTCTCAAAGCTGATATCATATAGAGTTCATTGTAAGGCCAAGAACAATGTTATCTTAAGATCACCTACAAAGACCTCAGGGTCTTTCAAATTTCAGTAGGGGTCTTCATGGCCTGAAATTATTGTATACTTAACTCAACCAGAAACTGTAAGAAAGGATCTTAAAATAAACAAAGATTTCATTCAAATATTTTAAAAACTGATAAATGACATAGAACTGGGGATAAAAGCGAGATAACCGAACAAGATCAAGCTATATAGAGGCTTAATAGTCATTAGAATATATCAGTAAAACATTATGCCTCTTAAAACAGTTAAGTATATTTAGTTTATTGAGATAAACTAAAGTATATTTAGTTTATTGAGA
>NW_006443138.1:16920332-16929211 GCF_000325575.1 Pteropus alecto | reverse complement strand
AAATGCATTTGTGTGGAAATAACTGAGATACTGATTTCATGTTTAAACAAAAATCATAATCATGTTTAAAAAAAAATCTATATTTTCTGTGCGCCCTTTGTTTTTTACTCTAAACAATCTTTTTACTCTAAACAAAATTAAAAGGATGAAAATCACATCAACAGCTGTTGCTCTCAAGCAAAATTATCCTTTTAAGACAAGAGGTTTCTCTTGTCTTCTTTCCTTCCCACTGGGAAAGAGATGGGGTATCAAATCCTGAAGCCAGAGTCCCTCCCAGCTAGAAGATGGGGATAGCAAGGTTTATGTGTGTCAAGATATATTTATTTTGTTGATTACTAATTCTACCTGAAGAATGAAAAGGGTTTTGAAGTCAATTTTTTTAAGGTATAATAAAGTGTAGACTCTTTCAATCTCAGATGTGTCAGTGTACCCTATAATTTAACACTGTGTGCCTCAGTTTACTCATCTGTAAAATAGGAAAAATAGTACTTCATGGGCTTTGCAATGAAGATTAAACTAGTTAATATATGTAGGGTGTTTAAGAAAGTGGCTGACACAAGACAAACACAATAAATATTTGCTATTACCATTAATATTATTGTGGTGAATACTCCTTGCAATTCACAATTTACAATATCAAATGTTGATTATAGAAATAATGTCAAATATTACACACTTTATGCTCTTATTTTATCTACAGAGAATAATAATCTTTCATATTTTTTTGCCGCTGATGAAAAACAGAGAAAAAACACTGAACTTAGAATTATCCAGCACCTAATAACACCACATTTTACTCCACATACTTGAAATATATCAGCTACGTTCTCAACACAGTCCTGTACATAAATATTATACTTAGTCTGTTCTAATAAACAGACTCACAGACACTACAGAACTTGCCAAGTTAATACTGAAGTATTAATTAGAGCAGGAATTCCAACCCAAGGCTGGCTGCTTCCAAACTTTTTCCACTCTCCACCTAACATTTTCATACCACCTTTCATCTTTCACTGCAAAGCAACATTCACATACTATGAATTAGGCTTTGGTATTATGAATCCATAAAAAAACTGAATGATAAAACAGTATAAAATATTGTCAAATTCAAATACTAAATGCAACAACAAGAGATGCAAAGTAGAAAAAAAGAGATAGTAAAATAAATTATAATTATCTTTAAACTTAAAAGGCATAACACCACATGTATTTTATATGTAGCCCTCACCCCTAAATTAATAAAGTATGACTGTATGGAAACTTCTAATAACCAGGCTATTTTTCAAGCCACCTTACCTCTCCCAAGTTCTGCTTTAATTGTGGCATTAGTTAATGAAATTATATTTACATTGGAATCACTCTAGAGAAATGCAACCAAATATTATTTTAAGCAACAAGAAAACATTATAATGCTATCCCATCTAAACCATAGTTTTACAACATAGATGCTAAAAAAAAATTATAGCAAGAGATTACCTTAAATATTTTAAGGAGTATTTCTAGATAAACAGATTGACTTTTCAGGCATTTATATCTTAATAAACATGTATTTCTATTATTAATAGTCAACAGACATAAAGTTATGACTAGAATATATGTTCACTCATTTTCTTGTTTGTTCATTTATTCATTCATAAATGTATTCATTTACTAAATAGATATGTGTTAAGCACATATCTCCTTTGTGCCAGGTACTTCAATAGAGGCTGGGCACTTAGGAATGTACTGACATACAAGTTCCCACCATTCGGAGCTTATGTATGAAGTGGGGAGTAAAGTGGGATGGAGAAGTGAGAACCACACAATAGAATAAAAAAATTAACTTCAGATAGTGATAAGTGCTACAAACATAAAATAAGATGGAGTGGATGAAGCTAATTTAGCTAGAGATAACTTACAAATAGGGAAATGGGTATCATCTCTGAGGAATAAAGGATATGGAGCCAGCCTTGCAAAGACTGGAGATTCCAAGTAAAGTGAATAGTTTGAGCAAGGAGTATAAAGCAATAATGAATTTGACACTTCTAAGAACAAAAAGGCCAGCAGGTGTGGCTGCAAAATCAAAGGGAAAGCCATGATGAAGTCACACAGATAAGTAGGGATCCTATAGGGTGTGGTGGGCCGTAATAAGTCTCAGGGATATTTTATTCACAGTGGGTAGGAGAGGACTTTCAGAGAGGATTTTTTGTGATATGACTTAACATTTTTAAAAGATCACTCTGCCTCCTCTGTGGAGGAGGTACTCACTGCAAGGGAACAAAAATAACAGAGAGACCAGTCAAATGACAACTTCAGTGAATGCAGAGACGAGATTAGGGTGGCTTACACTGGGACAGGCAGCAGAGAAGATGGTTATTCCAAAGTAAAACTACAATTAAGAAATTAAAAATCATTGGCAAAGTCATCTATGGCAAAGCCACAACGTGAAACTGAGTTGCTTGATTTTTGTCCAAATGGAAAACTCTTCACATTTTTATGATCAAGTCATTGCCCTGGGTGACTGGAAAAAGAAAAGGAAAATTCCCAAATTAGGCATATATTTTAAAAGCAAATTTAATTGTTTATGGATGAGAGAGGAAGGAATGGAGAGACAGGGAGAAAGTGGGGAAGAAGAAAGTGGGGAAGAAGTTGAGAGAGAGGGAAGTCTTTGATGTCCAGAGCTAATCTGACTCTCGCCACCTGGTATTTTGTTCTCCTATTGTACACAACACAGTCTTATAGAATCTCAGCTTGAGACAAGATTACTCTGAGACCATGATAAATGAGACAAAGCAAGACCATTTCATAATTCTAATAAACACAAAAAAGAGAAAGATTACTGTACAATACACAAAATGTCAAATATTTCCCCTCTTGCTAAATAAATGACTTCTTTACCCAGTCATAGAATTGTCCTAGTATCCAATCTACAGGACACCCATCCTTTCTTAGACCCTCTCTCAAATTACCCAACCAAAGTCCAGATCCTATGATAAGACATACAATGAGATATCCAAGGGTCTCTATGGGGTGGTGGTCCCTCAGAACAAGGAGAAATTAAGCCATCCTCTTTATTGCAGGTGTGTTCCTGGTGGTCTCTGAAGGGCATTGACATAGAGGATTTCATCATACTCAAATATGAAAACGATTCTTTTCAAAATAGTTTCTTCCTTAGATAATTGCTCTTCCATACAGTGTTTATCGAAATAGATTTTAGGTTTTTAAAGTAAGAGCTGCTAAAACTAAGTCTTAAATTGCCACACATTTTTTTTGACATGAAAACTGCTGTCACTACTTCCATATTTTCAAATTTAAATGTGACTAATTTTTGCATCAATGCTACCAAAACTCAATGCTACCATTAAGACTATTTCCAAAAATATAAAGGTACACCAAAGAATATGACCTAAAATAAAAAATTCTATTAGTAGTCCACTAAATAATAATTCTTTGCATAAAAGCTATTCATTTATCATGTTTCAATAATAAAACAAAACACGAAAAGGAAATCATTGTTGAATTGAGAAATCATTTAAAATCTAGCTAATGCAGATATAGTTTAAAGGAACTATAGTTTAACTGAACTACAAAAAATACATCTTAAAAGGGCTAATGGGATGAATTCACATCTATATAATTAATCTATGGAATTAATCAGTGCAGCTATGCTTTTTTTTTGTTTGACAAATTTGATCACATTAACCAAGTCAACTTTTGAAATCATGTTAATTTTTAAATATAACTGGTTTGATAAAACTTTGAAAGACATGGAAGAATACTCAAAAGCTCATGAATGAGACAATTTAACATTACACAAAATAAATTTTTTCAAAATCAATCTATAAATTCTATGTATCCAATTAATATTTTAGAGTCATTTACTAAGGAACTCAAAAAATATATTCTAATATAATATTGAGAAAAGTAAAACTGGATTTATATACCATATTCACCATGCACAATGGTAAACTCCAGATAAATTTATAGGTTAAATATGAAAAAGTAAAACTAACAGAAAAGTATGTTGGAGAATACCTCTGTGGAAGGGAAAGAAATTTCTTAGAACAACTTCTGAATATAACTCAATTGGTAAAATATCGATGAATTTGAGTTCCTCAAAATGAAAAACTTCTATTTATTGAAAGATATCATAGACAAAGATAAAAACACATAATACAGTAGGCAAAGATATTTCAAACATCTAAACAAAGAGCTGTACTTAGAATATAAAAAAGAACTCTTAAAAAAGCAACAACAACAAAAAAGATAAATTCAACAGAGAGAAAAAATGGGCAAAGGATATGATTAGGAATCTATCAAACAGAAAAACCCAATAAATATCAAGCATTTTAACTAATTCTCAAATTTCTTAGCAACCCAGAGAAATGCAAATTACAACATATATTTTATCGAATTGGCCCCAAACAGAAAACTGGATAAAGCCATGTGCTAGTGAAGAAGTGGGGAAGGACTCCATGCTCTATTGGTGGCAGTACAGCCTAGGGCAGCCATTTGTTATGCCATCTGACAGTACTCGGTCAAATTAACAAATGTCATTAAGTAAGTCAAGGATAAACCCTGACCCAGAATCCCACTCCTAAAGAAATTCTCACCGAAGAGAACATGTAAGAGGATGTTTAATGCAAGCATCTTAGAGTTGGCTGATAATGAAGTAACTGACCTGTCCACCCTGTGAGTACCATGCGGCACATAAACATTATGGATTTCTATGCAGCAACAAATCAATCCCATGTAAACATTGTAACACGAATGGACCTTAAAAGCCTACAAAGAATCAAAATATTTAATGCATTCTATCATGGCACCAGTTATAAATATTAAAAATTCATTCCTACCCAGAATATCACTACATATTTTACAAGAGTAAATTAAGTACATTAAAGCCTCCGCCTATGGTGCAGAGGGAAAATGAAGTTAGGAATAAAGATAAAAGGGAATAAATACATGACAAAAAGAAAAGAAAGTTGCAGGAATCATCTTGAAAACAGGCCATGAAACATATAATTAATCTAACCCTCTGCAACTGGGTTGGTGGGGAGGGGAGAAAATGAAAATGAAGGGGAGGGGTGTCTTTTTCTTTTAAAGATGGGAGGAAAGGAAAATTAAGGTTACATCTCACATTCTTTTAAAATAAAAATGGGGTTATCCTATACCCTGCTTAAGGAAGAAAGAGTTTTAACATTCACTAAACTTTTCTTTACACTAAGACAATTCAAAACAGATGTTTAGGATTATCTTCAAATTTTCACTTGGTAATTATACTTTGGACTAACAGAACTTAAAGATCTGTATCTTGTATTTTCATTAAAATGTAATGTTATTTGCATTTTTAAGCCCATTTTATTGATGTGTTCACTTAATGTGATGATTTTTAAAAATACAGTTTAACTGGAATAAAATCTTTAAAATTCTTCCAAGAAATTGTGAAGAAACTTAAAAAAAGTACCTATGTTTTTAAAGTCTGTATTTCAATTGACAAATGTGAACAGACAAACAGTTTAAACTCTGGAGAAAATATAATAAAGTACTTATTTGAAGTTCAAAAACTATAATTAGTTTATTCTAAAATCTCAATGTAACTTTCATAAGTTTTTCTCAATATGTTTCAAAATATTCAGAGTACTCATTTTATTCCTTTTGTTTTACAAAATGAATATACTATGAAGTTGCTCTCATTTGGGGGGAGCTACTGTCCCAGATCATGGCTTTTTCTTGTAGCCCACACATCTAAGTGCAGGAAAAGAAAAAGAAGGAACAAGAGAAAGTGGAGAAAGAATATATACAAAATGTTAATAAAAAATAGTAATTTTAAGTGCTTTCATTTATTTAAAACTTACTATTTGCTTGACAGTGTCCAGAATTTATTTAATCCAATAAAAATCTTTGAGGTATGCTACTATAACCATTTCATTATTGAGAAAACTAAGTGTTAACTCCCTCGTAGCAATGTTAATGACGGGAAATCCAGATCTGTTTCCAGGTATTGGAACCTATATACTTAGAGGTAAAGCTATCTATCTCACTCTCTCAATACTGAGTTTGAATACTAAGTACAAGAGCATATTATAATACTCAATATTTTTACATATTTAATTGAGGGGCTGGAGTAGAAGAGGAAAACAAAATAAATTATCCAAATAAATCATTCTTTATAACTGCTAGGGGCAAAAAAAAAAAAAAAAACCTCTAGACACGTATAAAGCTATCTGGTACCCATATTTTATAACGTATTTTCCATATGAGAGAAAAATTAATGCCAAACAATATATTAAGTGTTTTATATTCCTTTAGAAATATAACTTTAAATGTCCCATTTTCCAGTTAATTCATTGGAAGTAGAACATATGATGCCTGTGTAAACAATTGTTGCTACTCAAAGATGCTGGAGACTCGGGTATGTTTATCAAGATTTTCCAAGTGCCCTAAAAATGCCTTACATGTGACAGACATTTAATAAGCATTGTTTAACAAGTACATGATTTGTTTAACATGATTTCCTAAGATTAAGCATATATGATGATTACATTAAGGGAAGGCAAAGAGATGCTACTAGATACCTCTGCAAAGGCTTTAGAAAATTTGATCTGTAAAGTTATTTTCAAAAGAAAAAAAAAATCTGTTAAAAAATCAGGAAGCAAAGAAGCAGGAATTACATATCTCAAGGGCCCTTCACACTGATATTCAATTGCATCTAAAAGATACCACTTACTGAGAAACTTGACCTTACTTAATTCACAAGGAAAGCTCCTCTTGTACTTAGTTCACAATCTGCCACAGTTTGTTTTATGTTTTTTGAATGGCATAAAAACAATTAAATTCTCCCACCTTGCTAACATTGCTCTAAAGAGAAAGTCAAATGTGAGCTCCTTCTAGAAATGCTAAGTAATCTACAGCAATAAATACTTTCAAAATTTTTTCAAAGCTCCCATTCAAATACATGGTAGTTCTAAGTGTACAAAGTAAAATCAAACTTATTCTAAAGTAACTATTGCAATTTCATATCTCTTTTATAGTTCACAAAATCAATGCATGGTGACTTCAGCAATTTTTTTCTAGAATTTTTACTTAATGTGAAAATTTTGAAGATGTTATATATGTTATTAGAAATGTTAAAATAATTTTCTTATGATTTTGACATACATCACTTAAAATTAGCTAAAAACATGAATCATTTTTTAATATTAATATTTAAAAATTAGCTACTTAATTCAGGTCTACATAAGGAATTATGTCTCTTTGGGTTATCAATCAGCATTTTCACTTCACTAGTACACTGAACACAGTCACCCAAATTGGTAAAAACTCTCATTTTTCACTTTTGCCTTCAGCTATAATTTACTTTTACCTTAGAACTTTAATATATGTCTTTAGTCCCTATGTCAAAATCTTAAGTTTTAAGTAAAATCTGGTAAGATTGAAGAAGCATTTAACTGCACTAAAGATGATAAATCCTAAATTCTGTTTCCTCCAACTTTGAGTTACTTGTTTGAAATCAGAATTCTACCACCAAAAAGGGTTAAAAATGGAAACTTTATCAGTTATCTGTGCCAGACCAGCTGCAAAAGAAAATAAACAGAGGAGTACCTAATGTATCTGATACAATTTTTTTCTGTTCAGATTAAAGAGCTATTTTTAAGCTAAACTTTTCGTAGGTATTATCTATTTTACTCTTCACAACAAATAAGATTATCATCCAGTTGATAATAGGTGAGGAAATTGTGACTCAGAAGTAAAATGACATTCAAAAGATGACAGAGCTAAAAGTTGTGCCTGTCTGGTTCCCTTGCTTTTAACCTCTGTGCAACACTCAGACTTGTAGTCCAAAAATGGTATTACCAAAGCTAGAATTTAAATAAATATTTTAAAATATAAAGGTTAATTATGTTAAACTTTCTCATCTCAACGGAGAGGAGAAAAAGGAAAGCAAGTGGAAGCGGGTGGGAAGAGCCACTTGCTACATGGAACTTAAGACAAATGTGAATGTTGTATTTTTTTTAACCACAATGTTTTTAGACTCCATCCATTCTATACACTGTGAGGGGGTCAACATGTGAGCCTGGGCTTTTCACTAATTGTATGAGAGTCACTTCATATGACTCCAGGGAAATAAGGGTTCTTATAAAAGCCTCCGAGAATTTATTTTTCTTAAAGTGATCATACCTTGGACTATTACAAAAAAGAATGTTAAATGGGTTAAAAAGGCATGTCTAGTTAAAATTTGAAGCAGAAAAAGTGGACATAATTTAAAGACTATGGTTATTATGATAACAGAATACATACTTATACATAATTCTAATTATAGCAATTTTATAATATGCACTTATTTCTCCTGTTTCCCTATCTCTGGTTAACTCAGATAGACCTGAAACTAAACTTATTCCTAATAAGGGGAAAAAAGTATTAAAGATGAAAAGATAATACTTAGTATTCTGATAACATGTTAATATTAGTTTGACAACACTGTTAGTTGCTATATCTATGGATATGCTATAATACCCACATGTGAAATTCAGGACCTGTTTTCATTTCTGTTTTAACATATCTAGGGCTGTTTCTTAGCATTTACCATCTGCCATCTCTACCATATTCCTGACTCTGACTTTAAGCCACCCCACATTCATAGCCCAGTGCCCAGTCAATAATGCCAGCTCTTACCTACACCTGCCTTCACTCATTAATTTTCCATCTGTGCTCAGAATTTTTCCAATGGCCTTTCATCCAAACAAAAAAACAAACAATCTGCTCTATGTCCTTTTCTAGTAGCAGTATGCTCTTTGCAAAGTTTCTGATTAATTAACCCACAGGACTATATATTAATACAGTAAATACAATTTGCATTTACAAATATAATGACTGAAAAAGGGAGAAGTTTGGAAGCA
>NW_006443138.1:16911443-16920292 GCF_000325575.1 Pteropus alecto | reverse complement strand
ATCTTACTAACAGATCCTTTCTTTTGTTATCATGCTGTTAAAAGTAATCAATAAAACATTTGGTAAATATATGATTGGCATGCCACAAATACTGACTTTATTTATATAACAGACAAACCAATTTGGCAGAGACTTTTTGGAAATTCCTCATATCTGGCTGATGTTTCAGCTGGTGAAGTTGTAAACTGGTTGGTACCTTTAGATTTAGACTGGAAATTGTGAAGCGTAGTTGAGTTGCTACTGATTTCATATCAGAAACAGAACCGCCCATGGCATATATTTATATCTGTATATCTATTTCATATAAGCTATAAAGTATATATTTATAAATTTAAAGAATAACATTAAATATGTAACATTTCCGAAGACATTTTAAAAGAATGAGATAAAATAAAATAAAAATTATTAAATCGTTTTCAAAAAAAAAAAGAAAAAAGAAAGAAAGAAAAGAGAACTGTCCCAAATAATTCCTTACAGCTTGCTTCATCATAATTGGTATCATTTGAGTCTGGCTCGAGTCTGAAAGATGAAGAACCTTTAGAAAGGCGATGAGTTCTTGAACAACTATATCTGGAGTTCTAAGCAACTTGGGAAAAAAAAAAAGAGAATCTTTTATATAATCTACTCTCGTATTCTACTTTATCTCACAGTGAATCATGTCATCATTTGAATGGGTCTCTGCCATCTAATAGCCCAAGGTTACTTTCCTTCTATGCTTCATTAAGAGGAACTTTGATATGGAAATATAAAACAAAATATCCAAAACCTAAGGTTTAGTACTAGTCCTTTTACCAATTAGATTTGGGTACGCTGAAGTAAATGACTTGACTCTTCTCTTTCTTATTAGCAGTAGTAAAAGCAGTAATTTACTAAACCCACAATGTGGGCCAAATGCCAGTCTAGGTGTGCTCCACATACTGTCTCACACAGTGGCATTGCTACCCTCACTATATAGATGAATGATCTGAGGCTCAGAGAGGTTGCAATGATAACAGTATAAGGATAATAATAACAGCTATTAATGGCCAGAGTTAAGATTTAGTACCCACATCTACCTTACTGTAAAGTCTGTACTCTTTATCACGCTGTTTCTCCTGAAGCATACTGCCTCTCTTAGTTTCTCATCTGTAAAACCAGTGTAACGGCACTCGCCCAAGTTCAGCATCATAAGATAATTAAATAAGATAATAGATGTGTAACTCTTTGAAAAGTACATTATTATGGAAAAGGACTATTTCATTAATAGATTATCATTCATAAAAAAAGCATAACCAAGCAGATATACACTTTTACATCTCCTGTATTCTTTATATTTGAATGTACTATTAAGAATTTCATTGCCAAGCAAATCCAGGTCAACAAAAACAAAACTCAAGGAAACATTAAATACTCTAGAAACCAATTTTAAGATAAGAAAAATAAGAAAAATTCTCAAGATTACATTTTACTTCATAAAAAATTTCTATTTCTAAAATATAAACATAGCATATCATAAACAGTACATCATTACACTATAATCTATGTTAACTTCTATATATTAATTTTTGATAGTCATTTTTATCAATTCAGCAGCTAGTGTTGAACAGGGAAAAAGTATAGTTAATACTACAGAAAAGGAGATTAAAAATAATCAGTAAAAATATATATTTCAAGAATAAAAATGTGTTGATAGGAAAATACAAATGTTAATAAGAAAAAAGAACAATTGTGTATTAAATAACTGTTAAAATGTTCTAAAAATAAATATCAATTACCTTTGTTATATGTAGAAATCTTGGGTAACAATCATGTTAAAGTATTTTCTTCTGTACTTTCGGCTGACTATTAACATCAGAAAAGGAGATATTAATTTTCTTTGCCTTTTTTGCTGCTGCAGGACAAGTAAATAAGGGTTCTTAAAAGGGTATGCAGCAAATACTTGTGTATGAGGCCTTTTTGCAGCACTTGAAAAACTTGACATGAAACAAAGAATGCCATTACTTATTTAACTCTCTTAAACATATAGCTAAGGACTTTCTACTACCACGCAGTGAAAAAAAAAAAAAAAAAAAACCTAGTAAAAAGAGGGGTAAGATAAATACAAAGGATCAGGAGAAGTTTTAAAATCAGAAGGTTCAATTCACTAAAATGACATTATCACATCAACTGAGCAATATAAGAAAGAGAAGGGCTGGCTTACTCTTCTGAAGCTCTAATCTTAACCAGATTGGATCCCAATCGGAAATTCTCAGAAACGGTTAAAGGATATTTTGTACCAAACACATCCACAGGACACATATTAGTATTAATGAATATTACCAACTAGTAGTTATGATTTGATATGTGCTCTCAGAGGAATAAATCCATAATTCCATTCATGAGTCCTAAATAGTGTTGACATTCATACTATTCACATGTAAGATTGATTAAAATCCATAAGGAAGCCGTACTTTCCTACCAAATAATCAGAAATGAGGGTAAGATGTACTTTTTAAAGCCTAATTTTTAAATTTAAAATTCAGAAATAAATATCTACTCCAAGTTTAATTTGGAAAAGAGCTGAGAACCAAAGCACGGCAGGCCTCTGACCAAAGCACCACATAGCCTCTTGCTTCTAGAACTGCACCACAGAGCACAGTGCCATGCTGGAAAGACTTCAGTGACTGTATAACCTGCCCTCAAGTATCTCAATCTTGTCCTAAAGTGTTATGCAAAAGAGATTTTAAAATCCTGCCCCGTTGCTTCTAAATAATAGAATTTCAAGAGCAACATAATTTCAACTATATCACTGTGATCAGAGATAAGAAAAATGCAGAATACATGGATTTATATGCTATCATTAACATGCTTGTTTTCATTACTCAAGCCTAGAAACTTATTTCTATTTTAAAACTATTTTCAACAATCACATGAATATGGACAACACCATTCAATCTTAATCACTAGAGTGAACACGACTTGAAATCACCTTTGGAAAATATTCAAATTATTCAAAAACAGAGTAAGTACAGATATGAGGTGTTCTACACCGGTATTACAAACCACCAAAGCTAACTGATAGAACTCAAAGAAAGTAAGCCAATGGATAAAACCAGATAATATCACAAAATATTTCAAATCTTTTCATCTTTGCTGGTGGTCTCATGATACATAGTTTGAGAAATTTACCCCAGTTTCCCAAGAAACAAGAATAGAAGAAAAAAGTTTATCACATTTCTTTAATACACAAACTCCAGGTTGCAATCTGCAGAGCCCCAAACATTATGAGACTATAAGTTTCCTCTGCCACCCAGGCAAGGAACTGCACTTAAGAAAAAAGTGCGTTGACATTTCAGTAAACTTTTCTTGTCAAAATCTGACTCTCAGCTGTTGTATTGCATACCTAATCCAGTTCCTTCTTTCTACACTGAGGATTCCAAGAGAGAAAATTTTTCTAATTAAAATATATGTCTAAACTACTTCCAAAAAAGATATTAATATTGATATTTTAATATAATATCCCATGATATTTTGCATAAAAAATTGAATTAAGCTGTTTAAAATGAATGAATGTTCAGAGTAGGAGCTAGTATTATTGGGAATTAGAATCTTAAATACAAGACACTATAAAGTCTGTAATATAGTTCTGCCCTCAAGAAGATTTGTTTTTTTTTTCTTTTTAAAATTTGCTTCTACTATTTAATCAAATCAGGTTGTGAGTTCTTACTTGGAAAACAATATTATCATTTTTTAAATTAAAGCATTTAATATATTTGATCCTTATTTAATTCTTAGTAAGCACATATCTATGTTCCTACTAGATCCCCCAGATGGTAATATTCATATTTTTAAATTACAAATGAATTTAACACTAATATGCAAAGTTAAAAAAATGAGATTTTTAATTTAACATGCATATGCATAAAAATAGGACTCACTTTGTTTTAGTTATTTTCCTATAGTTATATATAAATAGTCCTCCAGAACCAACCCTTTTTCAATAAATATATGACTTGGAACATCTCAGATTCTCTCATAACCCTTTGAAACTGAACTGGAATTTTCTTTTAAAGCTACTATTACCCATGATAGGTGTATATGCATAATAAGTGTAAAACTAAAAAATATATTTCATTTGTCTTTTCAGAAATCTGCTATATCTGTGACATTATCTGAAACTTTATATTACAGCAGGATATGAACATATTTTACTCTTCTGTGTTTTATAAGGGTTGAACACCTATAATTTTATTTTGCATGAGATAGTGCTCTAATATGCTTTTCAGCTTGCTTTAGCAGCTTAGCTATCTTTTGCTGAAAAATTAAAAATGTCAAAAACGTCTTCTATGATCTTAAACAAACAACTCTATTCTCAAATATAACTTCTAACATAGTTAACCATTCCTTAATAGATGCCAGATTTGAAGATATTTCTTAGTTTTCTCTTTCTGGTAGTATGGTAAAATTCATTGCTCTGAGATTCTCACCTTGTATAGAACACATAAAAACAGTAGATAAAAACCAAAAATATTTTTTAACCAATGAATTGATTGGTGGGAAAAGTAAGTATCCGCAAGTCTAGAAACTGAAAGAAAGCAGGACTCTAGAAGGACAAACAAATTCTGAAGATGACATTCACCTTGAATATATCTGCAAAACTATAATAAACCAAGACTTGGTCTTTAAATGGACTCAGCTTTGAATGGGGGTTAGATTACAGAAGCCACATAATCTCTGACTCCGTGAAAGGAAATAAGACTGAGTAGATTAACTACAAACAAACAAACAAACAAAAAACTCAGAGGAGAAGGTGAGTGTATTCTCTGTCCCACACATTTGGACAAACTGAAATGAGGAGGAGAAAATCCACGGGAATTCCTTTACATAAATCTACCTTCACAAAGTTTGGGGCAATACTACATCTATTGTCCAATGAGTCTCAAAGCCAAAATATGTTTTAAGCCTCACTTGGGGTAGAGACCTGAAAAAAGGATACTATGAAAACAGAATACATAGCTCTGTGAAAATACATTTGAAACTCTAGATGAATTAAACAAAATCCAGCCAAGAAAAAAATCTACGAAAATTGATCCAAAAGTAAACCTGAGTATTTCCAAAATCATAAAAGAAATTAAATCAGTATAAAAACATGTACCCACTCATAAACAAAACATCAAGCTTAGTCAGTTTCACAGGTAAATTTTACCAAATATGGATGGGAAAAGGTAATTCTAATTTTATATAAAAGCTTTCAGGAAACAAAAAAGAGATGATACTCTCAAATTGATTATATAAGATTCATTGATTCTAAAACCAGAACATGACTCCATAAGATCGCAACTGCCAACTTCACATAGGAACATGGGCAAAAAATAAATTTAGAATGTAAAAATGGAGATATATTATAACTAATTCCTCTTTTATTCCAGGGATGCAAAACAGGTTTGACATTAGAAAATCTGTTAATATAAATCATCAAATGAACAGATTCAGTGGGGAAAAAAATCCATATTATTATCAATATTAATTCATAAAAAGAAATCTTGAACTAGAAATAAAAAGAATCTCTACTCATAAAATGTATCTACAGAAAAATCTATAAATATACATAGTTAACAGTGAAATACACCTCTGTTTAACATCATAATGGAGGTTCTAAGATAAAGCAAGGAAAAACAAATGAATTAAAGTAAACAAAATAAAAAAGATTACTTCTGGTCAAGTTGATAGAGTAGAACACTGTGCTCGCTCCCTCTCCTGAGCACATCAAAATTACAACTAAACTACAGAACAAATAATGTTGAGAACTGCCAAAAGCCTAGATGAACAGAAGTCCTATAACTAAGAATAGAAGAAGCCACTTCAAGACTGGTAGGAGGGGTGAAGATGCAGAACAAGGCTGGTCCAATACCCTCATGCAGCCCTTAATAATTTGGAGGAATATCTCAGTGGTGGAGGACTTTCTAAGGAATGAGGGATCCCAGCCCTACACAAGGCTCTCCAGCCCAGGGTCCCAGTGCTGGAAAAGAAGTCCCCATAACTTCTGGCTATGAAAACCATCAGTGATTGTAGATGAAGACACTGCGGCTGAGTGAAAGGAAGGGCTGCTGGTGTCCCAGGCGATCCTCTTAAAGGGCCCAAACATGGACTTACTGACAGCCTTACTCTCTCTAAGTCCCAGCACCAGGGCAGCAGCTCTGAAAGTGTCAGAGAAGAACTAAACAAAATGGAGACAAGCAATCTACCAAATGTAGAGTTTTAAACATTGGTTACAAGGATGCTCAATGAACTTAGAGGAAGAGTAGATGAACTCAGTAAGAACTTTAACAGAGAGAAAGGAAACATAAAAATGAACATTGAAAATATAAAAAAGAACTAGTCAAAAATCAAGAACCCCATACCTGACATGAAGAATACATTAGAAGGAATCAACAGATTAAATGAAGCAGAGGATCATATCAGCAATTTGGAAGACAAGGAAGTGGAAAACACTCATTCAGAATAGCAAAAAGAAAAAAAGAATCCAAAAAAAATGAGGCTAGTTTAAGGGGCCTCTGGGATAACATCAAGCATATCAACATTAGTAAGGGTACCAGAAGGAGCAGAGAACAAGGAATTGAAAACCTATATGAAGAAATAATGACAGAAACCTCTAACCTGGCAAGAGAAATAGACATAAAAGTTTCAGGAAGCACAGAGAGTCCCAAACAAGATGAACCTAAAGAGGCCCAAAGCAAGACACATCATAATTAAAATGCCAAAGGTTAAAGACTAAGAGAGAATTTTAAAAGCAGCAAGAGTAAAGCAGTTAATTACATGCAAGTAAGCTCTCATAAGATTGTTGGCTGATTTCTCAACAGTAACTTTGCAGGCCAGAAGGAATTGGTGCAAAATATTCAAAGTAATGAAAAGCAAAGACCTATGACCAAGATTACTCTACCCAGCACAGCTATCATTTAGAATCAAAGGACAGATAAAGAGCTTTCTAGATAAGAAAAAGCTAAAGGAGATCAATACCACCAAACTAGTATCACAAGAAATGTTAAAGGCAAAGAAGAAGAAGAAGAAGAAGAATGAGGAGGAGGAGGAGGAGGAGGAGGAGGAGGAGGAGGAGGAGGAGGAGGAGGAGGAGGAGGAGGAGGAGGAGGAGGAGGAGGAGGAGGAGGAGGAGGAGGAGGAGGAGGAGGAGGAGGAGGAGGAGGAGGAGGAGGAGGAGGAGGAGGAGGAGGAGGAGGAGGAGGAGGAGGAGGAGGAGGAGGAGGAGGAGGAGGAGGAGGAGGAGGAGGAGGAGGAGGAGGAGGAGGAGGAGGAGGAGGAGGAGGAGGAGGAGGAGGAGGAGGAGGAGGAGGAGGAGGAGGAGGAGGAGGAGGAGGAGGAGGAGGAGGAGGAGGAGGAGGAGGAGGAGGAGGAGGAGGAGGAGGAGGAGGAGGAGGAGGAGGAGGAGGAGAAGAAGAAGAAGAAGAAGAAGGATCAAAAATATGAATAATAAAATGGCAATAACTAAATCAATATCAATAATAACTGTAAATGTTAATGGATTAAATGTTCTCCTCAAGGGACATAGGGTGACTGAATGGATAAGAAAACAAGCCTCACACACATGCTGCCTACAAGAGCCCCACCTGAGATCGAAAGACACATGCAGACTGAAAGCAAAGGGATGGAAAAAAATATATCATGCAAATGGAAACAAACAAACAAACAAAAGCTGGGTAGCAGTATTTATATCAAACAAAATGGACTTTAAAATACAGGCTATATTACAAGAGACAAAGAAGGACACAGCAATTCCACTTCTGATATTTATCTGAAGAAGTCCAAAACATTCATTTGAAAATATGTATACATCCCTTATGTTCATTGCAGCATTGTTTACAATGACCAAGATATGGAAGCAACCTAAATAAGCATCAATGGACAAATAGATAAAGAAGAGGTGGTACATATATACAATGGAATATTACTCAGCTATAACAAAGAATCAAACTTGCCTAGAGGGAATCATGATACGTGAAGTAAGCAGACAGAGCAAGAAAAATGTCATGTGATTTCACTTATACGTAGAATCTAAAAAAAATAAATAAATGAACAAACAAAATAGAAGCAAACTCATTCATACAGACATTTTGATTGTTGCCAGATGGGAGGGGGGTTTGGGGGTGGGTCAAAAAGGGGAATGGATTATGATGTACAAGTTGCCAGTTATAAAAACAGTCACAAGGATATTAAGGTACAGCATGGGGAATATAGTCAATAATACTGTAATAACTATGTGTATAGTATCAGATGAGTACTAGACATCAGGATAATCACTTCATAAATTACATAAATATCCAATCACTATGTTGTACAACTGAAACTAATATATATTGTATGTCAACTATAATTGAAAAATTAAAGAATAAAAAAAACAAATAAGGGGAGGTATGAAGGTAGAACTTCAAAGATACTGGTAATACCTTTTTCTTAAGCTGCTAATGGGTATTTATTTTAGCAGTATTCTTTACATAGTAAAAATATAAAGTGTATGTATGTAAATGTACATATATATTTCTCAATGAGTAATGTATTTGATATATATTTATAAAATAAATGCTAGAGCATTTTAGGAATCAAACATAAAAGCTAATATAGGTATCAGAATAATTTAAATTCATGCTTATTTTAATCATATGCCAGTTTCAATTCCTTTGAAATATAACCACTGGTAAATATATTCGATCTAAGAGAACACTAATTGTAGACTTGAAAGATTGCAAAAGCCCATAAAGGCTCTAAAAGTTGTTATGGATAACCTCAAAAAACAAGGCCAGCAGGGTGTCACCTGCTTCATTGATAATACACCATCATAGGACCATTTCCACTGAGCCGGTTGTGGTCTGGTATTTTTT
>NW_006443138.1:16860565-16911425 GCF_000325575.1 Pteropus alecto | reverse complement strand
TACCAACAGCCTATTCACAGTCATTAGAGCAAGAACAAAAAAATTATATACCAGTCCATTCATAGAGGCAAAGAAATCATGCTTCTGAATTTCTGTGAATACACCATCACAACTGAAAAACAATCATGGTTGATTTCAAGAATCAAATGTTTAAATGGGGCCTCAATTTAACAATTGAGCAAATTTACTTTTTAAACTATTTTATTCTAGTTGAGTTGATGAGACATTTTAATTTTATTCCTGTCAGCCCCATTATTTATCTATTTCTTTTTTCTACTCAAAAGAGAAGAGATGAACCTTTTCGAAATGAAGCAATATAATTTCTTTACCCTATTGAAGCCTGATTCAACCTTGTACTATTTTTCTCCTTCATTCTTTACTAGTTCTTTTAGCTACCTAACTACTACAATATCTCTCTGTTAAAAATGAAAATCTGTATTTTATAACTTTTTAATTCAGGCTAGTCAGTCTTAACAATATACTATACTGGTTTCCCTTCCTGACTCAACTGTTAAATTTTATGCATTATATAAAATCTGAACCTCTTTTGAAAATTTTCATCGTACTTTAGACATAAAATTTCAAAAACTATCATAAATTTTACTACTTAATTTCAAAGTTAGCTGGTTAATTGCAATTCACCATAAATAAAGAAGACACTCAGAGGTAAACAAAAACTTAGACCACAAAATCCACAATGAATTAGTCAGTTTCACATGACTTAGAGGTTTAGATTTCATTTAAATTATGAGTTGTTTCCTAAATAAAATTATATTCCTTCAACATATTTGTTTCTTGAAATTTGAAACCATGTGAAGTTGAAATAGGAGTA
This sequence comes from Pteropus alecto, assembly GCF_000325575.1. Taxonomy (NCBI): domain Eukaryota; kingdom Metazoa; phylum Chordata; class Mammalia; order Chiroptera; family Pteropodidae; genus Pteropus; species Pteropus alecto. The sequence goes on along the minus strand of NW_006443138.1, from coordinate 16,910,593 downwards.
TCAATATTACAGAAATCCAGGAAGAAAAAAATTTGTCAAATGCTCCATAGCTGAAACAACTATTTTGTCTCTGTTTTTCTTTATCTGTATGGGCAGTATGTGTTATTTGCACTAGAAGGGGATGAACATTGAATGCCTGGGTAATCACCTTTAGAGTATCAAATATGTGTATCATATATATGTCCTTTATATTGATCGTTTTACATATTTACATTAGAAACGGGCATTAAAAATAAACCAAATATTACTCAGGTATGAGAAAAGATGAAATACTACCATTTACAACAACATGGATGGATCCTGAGATTATCATACTAAGCAAAATAAATCAGACAGAAAAAGTTGAGGACCATATGATTTCACTTATACGTGGGATATAAAACTGAAAGCAACAAAGGAACAAAAGAAACAGAGATTCATGGACACCGACAACAGTTTAGTGGTTACCAGAGGGAAAAAGGGAAGGGGGAAGGTAAATAAGGGTAAAGAGGGTCAAATATATGGTGATGGAAGGAAATTTAACTTTGGATGCATATGTATATGCAATATACATATGATGTACTATTGAACTGTATACCTGAAACGTATATGATTTTATTAACCAATGTCACCTCAATAAATTTCATTTAAAAAATGCAAAACAATTTAAATAAACTTCAGCTTCTTAACAAATTTTCCTTGGATTAACCTTGCTTAATTCTTCTTAATTATTTTTTAAGAAATTATTTTCAAACAATTAGGAATCAAAGGCATATGTTTTTAAAGCAAATTGATATAGTCATATGCTCTATAAAGCAAATTTAAACCATTCTAAAGAAGTAATTTGATTTTTAATAACATAAAAAATTTTAATGTCTTTTAGCATACCAGATATATCACCTATACACTATCATTCTTTTTATGTTTGTGTGCTCACTGGTCTATTTTTCTATAATAACTTTGTTAGTCTGTGCTTGTAACCTTAATTAATAAGGATGTTGGCAAGTAGTTGGTTTTAGAAAAGACAAGTGATGAGTTTGAGATGCTGGCAAATCACCCAAGTGGAGAAGTTGCACATAGATATGAGGTCATGGGGAAAATAACTTAAGGATTCAATGACACATTTATTGACCTCATACTGTACATACAGTAGTATTCTAGATTCCATACAGAAAGGCAAATAAAGACAGTCGTTGGACAGAATCTTGATGAATCAATCAATTCAGGGAGGAGGCAAAACCGCAAAAGAGAGAGCTGTGGAAAATGAAAGAAAGTCAAAATTGTGTACTGCCTTGAAAGCTATAAAAGCAGAGACCAATAGTGCCAAATTCTACAGAGAGCTGAAGACACATGGGGATTCAGATGAGGTCAGAGGCCAACAGAGGTAAACATACATTTAACCACTTTATAATGAATTAAGAAATGCTTGTTTCAAGCAAATACTAATCAATATGGTTTATAAAATGTTGTTTTAAACAGAAAAACAGCCCTTTTAAATATTATGTGGCTTGCTCATTAAAGCAGTCCTCAGAGAAAATTTCCTCTTTCCTAAGCACAAAAATGCAAAGAGTCATTGTGAAATCAGTAAACTACAGTAATCAACCATGTCTAGTATTCTCCTGACATTATCAACCACATAATGAGACAGGACTTGTGGTTTACATCATCCAAATCAGCTATCATTTCTCTTCTATCCCAATTTAAACCATAAATTAGCAGCACAGTCACTGTGACAGGCTTTACTCATCATCATTTGCATCCAATCAGTTAATGACTGGCAGCTGTCTACAGGACCTATTACTGAAGAAAGCAGCTTAAAAGCACAACACTTCATGAGGCTTAAAATCATATTCTGTTAAAGCACATGGTAGACTGAAGAAGTCCAAAGTCTGCAAAGATTTTCATACAAAGTAAAAAAACCTAACTCAATGAAATAACTGTAATCTCAGACAACCTTATGAAAAGACTGGCTTTAAAGAGTTTCTAATCTTTTGCTAGGCTCAAATAACATAATAAAGTAAGAAAAATCTGCCTTAAGGAAGATTACTGCCAGTCTCATAATTTCTAAGAAAGTAACCGTAGACAGAATTATTATTAGCATGTTACAAATAAAAAAGTAAGGAACGTGGATTTAAAGAGTTTTGCTTTGTATCAAAATGGAAGCATATGTCACAGAAGGCAGTCATGGAATCCAAAACTAATTTCACTACCATTTTCATCCCTCTTATTATGAAGCAAGCCTCACTACACAGTATATCAACAGCTTAATATTTTATACTTTTGCTTTCTTTATGCATGTACACCTTATCTCTAAATAGATTATAAATCCTCTTTAAGGAGAAGGATTATGTTTTAACATTTATTATTCAATGTATTCATTACTAAATGTGTTTTCTCTAACAGGCACTGTTCTAGTTGCTACATATATGGCATCTTAAAAATGCAAAGATCCCTGCCTTCTTGTGGCTTACATTCTAGTGTATGCTGGAAATTTATTCAGACAATAAACACATAAACAAGGAAAATGTAGTATGTCAAATAGTATTAAGTATTATGAAGCACAGGAAGAGAATAGAAAATACTGGATAAGGTAGAGGCAGATGAGCAGTTGCGATTTTTAAAAGGGTAGCCAATTTTACATAAAGCAACTTACTTATAATGCGAAATTTAACCAAAGTCCTAAAGGAGGTGACAGAGACAGAGGTGAGAACATCCTAGGAAACACATTCCATGAAGAAGCAATTACAAATGCAAAAGCTCTGAGGTAGGAGTTTACATGGCATACAGAAGACCCATCAAAGGGGTCTGGTGGAAGTATAGGGTCAAGTCTGTGCTTTTCCTCTGAGACAAATGGGGAGTCAGTGAAGACCTGGGAGCAGTGAATACCAGACTCTGGTGTTTCAAAAGGATCATTAGGGCTGCTATTTAAATGTAGCCTCTAAGTGATATAAAAATGAAAGCAGGGCTTCAGCTCGTGACATATAAAGATGTTGGAAGCTGTCACTCTCATCTTTACAGTAAGAAAAAACTAAACAAATAAAAAATCAATGACTTTTCTTATAACCAGCAGTGAACTTAGGTCACAGGGCAAACCATCACCCTAAAATCTGGAGAGACAAATTCAGAATCACAGCAGAGATGTGATTACCCAGAGCAGAAGTTGTTAATTATTAAAAAAAAATTAACTGATAATTTTGAAGAGTAGCCTGGAAGCTGAATGCAGACTAGCTTGACAGTGAGAAACTCATAGAGGCCACAGTAAATTTAGAAGCCTCTACACTTTTGTGGGGTTTGCCTCCATGGGCACCACCAGGTTATCACTTTGAAAAGCCAAGAAAGATGCTGCCCTGGCTCTTGTAGTGGGAGGGGAAGAATAAACCTTTTAAAATGCAGTAGTCCTCCCTTATCTGGGGGATACATTTCAAGATCCCTAGTGGATGTCTGAGACCATGGAAAGTACAAAACCCTATACAGGCATGTGTACCTAAGAATGGGATACATTCTGAGAAAGGCATCGTTAGGCAATTTTTTCTTGTACAAACATCAGAGAATACACTTACTCAAACCTATACGATGGGCAATGCAGTAGGTTTGATTACACCAGATGATCACAAATATGTGAGTAATGCATCATATTAGGACTTAATGACAGCTACTATCTCACTAGAATACAAATTTTTCAGCTCCATTATAATCTTTGAAGACACTGTCATATATGCAGTCCGTCATTGACAGAAATGTCATTATGTGTTATGTGGTATATGATTACATATATGTTATTTCCTATCTGTACATATCTATGACAAAGTTTAATTTATAAATTAGGCAAGTAAGAGATTAACAACAATACCTAATAAAATAGAACAATTATAACAATATATTGTAATGAAAGTTATGTGCATACAGTCTCTCTCTCTCTCTCCTTCTCTCCTTCCCTCCCTCACTCTCTCCTTCCTTCTCTCTCTCCTTGACAACAGATCCCATAACTGAGACAAGGTAGGTAGGGTATACTTTAAGTCCGCACTTAATGTAGTCCACAGGTTCTTGAAAACAGAGACTTTAGGCAAAATGACGTATAAGGAAACCAATTTTACCATAGGCTAATTGATATAAACAAGAGTTAAGTACCTATGGAATATTTCTGGTCACAAAAACCTCACTAAACCTCTAAATAAAGACTTAAAACATGTCTAATATTAAACTTTCAAATAAATGTGAGCTAGACATACATTTAAGAAAGATTAATAAAAACAAGTAAGAGAACTAGTTTCCAACCCACTTATTCCAGTTCAGGGTGGCAGGTGGCCTGAGCCTCTTCTACAGCAGCTCATGCGAGCAGGACGCCCTTCATCGCAGAGTGCACTCACATGCACCGCACTCACACTGACTGGGACCATTTAGACACACCAATGAATCTAACATGCACATCTTTGGGATGTGGGAGGAAATGGGGATATCCAGAGAAAACTCACGCAGACATGGGGAGAATGTGCAAATTCTACACAGACAGTGGCCCCCTCTGGGAACTGATTTTTTTTCTCATCAATGTTATGACCAAATGCTATCATTCAAGGACCTGCTGTACAGCATGAATACACTGGACAAAGAGATCATTCATGTCCCAGACAGGACAGTACAGACGGCCTGAGGTTTCCTCACACTACTCAGAATGGCACTCCATTTAACTTATGAACTGTTTATTTCTGGAGTTTTCTTTATAACATTTTCAGATCAAGTTGACCCTGAGTAACTGAAAGCACAGAAAGCAAAACCTCTGATAAGGGGGAACAGCTGAATGCCTTGATTTTTTCCATAACAAAGGTCTACTCTCCAGGGGAAAGACCCTACGAAAGCCTTGGGCTGAGGAGGAAGGGCGTTCCTCTCATTCCAAACCCCTCTCGACTGGAAGGGGAGTAGAGAAAACTAATAAATATTCAGGAAGGCCATAGCTCAGAGACACTAGAATTTAATCATAAAATAATTGAACTTCCCCTCCCCCCACCCTGACACACATATTTTAACAACATACCAACAAGACTCTGGTGTAATAATGGGATTACAGAGGAAAGAGATGCAAAATACAGACTCTGAGTCTTTAGGGAAGTCTAAGTCTGGAAAGATCAGAACAAGGACACCAGGAAAATTTGATGCCTCTACCACCTACAACTACAGCAAACATTAAACACAGACTAATTCCTAGCCAGATTAACACAAAACCTCACAGTAAGCCTATTTACCTCAATTCCTATTGTTAGGAAGCAAGTCAGATATGACTACAGTGGGAACAAGGAATAGGGGCTCAGCCTAGAGACCGTCTAAAGAACACCCCAATAATCAAACAAAATGATCTCACTTGCCAATCACCTAGGAATGCCTTTGGAACCACTCACTACAGCCCAAATATAATGCAGACATTCCCACTTCTGGGCCTTTTTTTGCCCTTTGTGGCCTTTTGTGGCTTTTGTGGCCTTTTTGTGGCCCCTTTGTTTTGGTTATTGTGGTTACAGCGCTCTGTTACAGCTCTTCGCTGGGACCATGTGCCTCCTTGGGGCATGCTTTGTCTTTCTAAAACATACTTTTAATAAATCTTTTCTAAATCTCACTGACCTGTGATTCTTCACTGCATCGGTGAGGAAGAACAGAGGAAAAATGCTAACTATACTTCTGAGCCATCTTACCCCTCTCCCTTCCCCAGCTGTTGGGGCAACACCAATCTCCAATTGGTCCCAAAGGTAACACTATTGCCCAATACATCTTGTCAGTTTCAACAAAACATTACAAGGCATGATAAAAGGCAGAAAATAGAAGCAGGGAGATCAGGTCACATTTTTTAGTAATAATCTGATGAAAGAAGAAATTGTCTTGGGCCATGGTGGTAGTAGTGGAGGTTGTAAAAAGTCCTCAAGTTTTGGGTGCATTTTTGAAGGCAGAGCAGAGAGAATTTGCTGATGAAATAGATGTAGGATGTGAAAGAGAAAGGGGAAGTATGGATTACTCCAAAGTGTTGACCAGAGCTGCTGGGACAATGGAGTTGCCATAAACTGAGATGGTAAAGGCTTCAGGTAAAGCAGTTGGCTGGAGTACAGTGGTTTAAGAATTCAATTTTTGATATCTCAAATGACTTCTAATACTGGTCAGTTGTGTATTCATTTAACTAATAATATTTTGAGTGCCTAAGTACTAGAGCATTTCTTGTTAAGAAAAAGACATAGACCTATATTGAAAATCAAGTAAATGTTTTAGTAATCATTTCACTGAGTGAATGAATAAGTGAACATACGATCGAGTAAATGGATAACTGAACAAATGATCAAACATGTCACCAAAATAACTTAATCAGACTCATAATCATAACTGTCAACAGTAATAGTATGTAATGCTGGAAAATATCTACTTTACAAAATGTTTTCACGTACTTCGGGACAGCAAGTGACACTTGACTCCAGTATCTGAGTACTTGCCCTCCCTTTCTTCCAGAGAAGTAAAATTTGTCTGGGTACTTGGCTTCCCGGAATAAAGAGATCACGTCTCAGCCTTCCTTGAAGCTTGATGTGGCTAATAGTCTGTGAGCGAACACGGGGTGTGCAATATCTGTGATATGCTCTTAAAGAGAATGGGTACACCCACCATTTGCCCTTTTCTGTCCTTTTTCCTCTTAGCTGAAGTGCTGATGTGATAATGAGCCATTTTGGACCATACAGACAGGGTGACACTACTGACATGGCAAGAGAACAAAGGAGAAGGAGCTTGGATCCTGAAAACCCATGGCGCCATCTTATCAGCTCTGGGCTGCACATACTTAGACTGCTACATGAAAGAATAAAGCTTCTATCTTATTTAAGTCACTGTTATCATGGTTCTTTGTTACCGTAGCTTAAAACTCAACCAATACATTTAATAAATCCTCAGAACAACCCTGTGATGCAAATAGTATGTTGATTTTTTTTTCTTTTAATTCCTTACTATTTATCTGTTTTAAACAGCGGGAAAATAAACTGGCAACATAGACTTCTTTAATATACTTAAATCACCAATGAAGAAAACCTGAAAAGCATTCTGTGAGAACTGATTGCAACAATTTTAACAGCAAGAGCTAGGTTCAAGCATTCAATAACTTTTGTAGCACTCTACCTAAAAGCCACATGGTGAAGATTTTTTCAGAACTGAGGAATTATATGCTATGCACTAGCTCAATTTTAATGTTTCTAGTCCCATTAAAATCCCTGCAATCTATTACACCTTAAAGGTACCAAGAATTAGTTCCTTGGCTTAAAGATAGGTATAGTTGCTCACTAAATTCTTGATTTAATTGGCAATCAGATAAGGATGCTTCTGGGGTATCTAGATCTTTCAATATATATCATGATATATATCAGCAGTCATTCCATACATTGGAACACTTTCTTACTTTTCGTATCTGAATACTGGTATAGAATTGTGTTTGAAAAAGTAGAAAAAGACCAGTTTAAATTCTATGCAAGCAAACATAATTTAAGGGATAACTAAAAAATGACTTATGAAGAACAAGACTATTTGGCACTATTTACTAGTAAATATTTCTGCAATTAAAATGTAAACTTAATTTTATTCAATTGCTCTCTAGTTTCTATCATCAAAGTAATTTCCTAAACCAGGTAAATACACTAAAATAGTTTTTTACTATTCATTTATGCTTTAAAGGAAACTACTTTATACTCAGGCTATAGATTCTGAGATTTGCTAAAATAACTTTAGAAATCAAAAACAATAAAAAGTATGATCAATCTTTTCATTGTACAGTGAAAAGTTTATTGCCCCAAGTGCTAACTACTTGGCAACACCCCGATTATTTAGCCTCTGCAAAGCTAAGGGTGACTCACACTTGTAAGCGTACACAATGACACCTAGAGACATGATTCCAAGATTCAGAGGTAGCCTTATCTCCAAATCTGTTAAAGATGTCAACGTTAAGTCTTGTGGTATTTTCTCAGGCAATGCTCAGAAAACAGAAGAGCAAAAGTATACTTAAGGGGTATAACTTGACTTTTATTACACGATGAAAGAGATAAATGTCCATATCAGTATTTTAAAATGTGGAAAGCAAGCGTTTTTCTAAGCTCTTATGATAGTCAATATATTCACATAACAGGAGTTCTAATTCCTCTGGACAAACACAGCCAAGAACAGAGGGAAGGGCTTCCCTATTCCAAATATGGAATATGCTGATATGTCTCTAAAACTGTACTGCTCATTTTTTAAAAAGTAAAAAGAGCAAGATACGGGTATTGCATAAAAGGACCTCTTCTTCCTTAATACTGTGTTTTAAGGCAAAAAGCAAAGACAGAAAAAGGCAGAAAGAATAAATTGTCTAGGCAAAAGTATAAGATAAATCATTACCTTTCGCTGGGTTTACTTTTATCCCTGACCTGTACAGCATCTCCTCATTCTGCCAGTCTCCATTCCTGATTACAGTCTTGAGTCCATAGAAAACAATTAAGGTAGCTGTAGCATAAAAAATCAAGCTCTTGAGAAACCGTTTTTGGACTTTGACATAAAGGGCTCTGGCACCCACTGTAATGAGGAGACAGAAGCCCATACTAGGAATATATAATACTCGCTCTGCAATTACAAAGCCAACATAAAAAAACAGGTTCGTGGCAGGAACAAAGGGTATTATTAACAAAGATAAAGACAGAACAACAATGTTCTCGGTAGAAGGAAGTTGTGTTCTCTGTGATACATTATTTTTAATGCCATTTTCCACTTTGGATGCAAAGCTGGACTTAATCTCTGAGTTCCGATATTCCGCATCTGAATGGCAGCTATGTCCATTTGCATTCTGCTTGCCATTTGTTACAAATTTCCCATCGCATTCTCTTTCCATGCTTGGGCTCTTCAAACCGTAGTAGGCAAGGAGGAGGAGTCCAATATAGAAGGCCACAGTGTGTAGGTTTCTCCAATCACAAATTGTTTTGACCAGAGGCACAGCATCCATTGACCAGTCAAAACTGAGGGTATCTGGGCAGAGCAACAGCCAGAGGTTCTTGGTTGGTAGGTAAAAGAAGGTGAGCGTGCGAGCCAGGAAGCTATCCGAGTCAGCAGCTGGGTTGTCAGAGTTGGAAAAGCTTGGTGGTTTATTTCCCATCCAGTACAAACGGGCACCCAAAAGGGAAGTTCCCCAGAAAGTTAACAGACTAATGCTGAGGAAAAGAGACAAGTTCTTTCCCTGAAACCAAAAGAGAGGGGGAGAAAATTAAGATCATTATTAATAAAGCATGAGAACACTTCACTAAGCATGTTGAGATGAAATATATTTTAAATGGACAGTTAAAAACAGAATTATGTCTCAAATATATGGCTATATTTTTATCTCCTTTTAAAGATGTTTAGGGAAATTTTAACCTGAAAAAAATGGACTGGAATTCTACTTTGTATATAACTTTTGATGAGTATCTTTTCTTCTCATTCCTTTTTTAAAGTCCAATAACCAAAGCATCAATTTTCTGACCTCTACAAAATAGGTTGAATATATTTCATCTTGGAATTAGCATCAGGTCAAAATGGGATTGTGAGGTAGCTAGTCAGACGTGAATGACAGGGAGAACAAAGGAATAGGGGCCCAGCCTAGAGACCGCCCAAAGAACACCCCAGTGGTAGTAGAATTCTGGCTATGCATTTGTGCACTAGGCAAAGTTATATAGCAGCCAAGGGTCAATCAATGACCTCACTTGCCAATCACCTAAGAACCACCCATCGCAGCCCAGCTATAATGCAGACATTCCTACTTCTGGGCGCTTTTGTGCTGGTTATCCTGGTTGTTGTTACTGTGCTCTGTAACAGCTCTTCACTGAAACCGTGTGCCTCTCTGGGGCACGCTTTGTCTTTCTAAAATATACCTTTAATAAATCTTTTCTAAATCTCACTGGCCTCTGATTCTTCATTGCATCAATGAGGAAGAACCAAGGATAAATGCTAACTACACTTCTGCACTGTTATCCCTCTCCTCCCCCATGCTTCTGAGGAGATGCCAGATTTCACATCACCCCAGTGGTAACAAGATCACAATGTAAAAATACTTTGCACTCTGCATGGGTTATAGTAGGCATCTAGTAAGACCTAGCAACTTTCTTTTTCATTGTATAGTTTAGATTCTGGGGAAAAAGAAAGAGCGATCATGATAAAATATATATATATGGTTTATGATAGTATTCTGCTCAGCTCTAAAGTAGGAATAGCATTTAGCTATGTCTATGTCATTCCTTATTTCATTGTCTTGAATCTCCTTGCAGAATTTATAAACCAGGCTCTCATCTGCTACCCCATGCTGCCACTGACATCAGTGATATCAAACATTTCATAATACTCCTCATGAATCCAAAATTGTTTATGTTGATGACAACTTTAAAAAAATAAAATGACTTTAATGAACTTAACTATTTTATGAGAAAGATAGAAAATTGTGCAAGAAAGGCAAAAGGGCATCCCTGTTAATGACGGTGTTCTGGCAAACTTTCAACCTGAACAGAAATTTAGTGGCCTCGAACAATCTAAGTCTTGAAGAAGCAGTGGGGGAGAGAGAGGGATGGACACCATATCTCAACCTTAATGCTTCGCTGGTAATGTGATCTCTTACTATATACATTCTGGCCTTGCATAGAACCTTCTTACTCAATGACATTCCGAATGGTGCTTGGAACCATTTAAAAAACAATCCATAGAAGGCAACAAAAGCAAAAATAAACAAGTGGAAATACGTTAAACTAAAAAGCCTTTGCAAAGCATAGGAAACCATTAACAAAATGAAAGGTAACCTAAGCAATGGAGAAAATATTTGCAAACCATGTACCTGATAAGGGGTTAATATATTCTAAATACATAAAAAACTCATACAATTCAATTGAAAAAACAAATCCAATTACAAAATGGGCAGAGGGTCTAAACAGACATTTTTCCAAAAAAAGGTAAACATATGGCCAATAGGTACATGAAAAGATGCTCAACATCACTAATTATAAGGGAAATGCAAATCAATACCACAACCAGATATCACCTCACACATGTTATATTGGCTATTATCAACAGCAAACAGATGGAAATTATGAACAATTTTAAGAGGTGGGATTGTTCATTAGTATCAGATCACAGTTATGCTAAATTTTCAGAATTAACTACCTCAGTATTTTAAAAATATTTGTGGCAGACCTCTGCTAGAAATTAATTCTTGTAATGCTACATGGAATTTTTAATGGTAGGAGGAGTAATATGTTCAGTCATCACCAATTTTTCACTTTCAGCCTCTCTTAGAAAAATGATATGGTTCAAAGCGTTTTTATCATCTAAAAATACTTCTGCAAACCATTACCTTGGCTCTTCTGAAATTCTACACAGCGAAGTCCTTAAAATTTCAAGATTATAGAAAAAAAACTGAAGCCATATAAAACCAAATGTTAAAAGCTGCAATAACTTAATGGATCAATCACATTATTGAGTATTCTTAGATTAAAGAAGGGAGAAACATATCATTTGGGAAAAGTAAATGAGAAAAGATACCATGGATAAAGAAGATTGAATTAGAGAAATAATTCAATTTTGAATTTGTACCAAAAGTCCATTTTCAAAGAGTAACTAAAAGCCTTTCTATTACAATATCTTCTGGTGGGACTGAGTGGAGAAGAGGAAAGAAAGAAAGAAGCATTACAAAAATAGTAATAATCAGGCAAGAAGAAAAGCAAAGCAGTAAAAGAACTGCATAGGGAGGGAAATATAACCAGGCCTCTTTGCTAGTCATGAAACTCCAGAATAAGTCAGCTTTAATAATTACAGAATTCTATTTTATTTCTAAAGACAGAAATGGCATAATAAGACAAAACTACCTTATTCATTAATTTTTTCACAAAAGCATCTTTAGTAATTTATTAAATTTTAATAAATTATTACCCAAATAAGACACTGCGATCTAAGATGTTAATAAAATAGGATTCTAGTGTTTATGATGCTGGGAGAATATTTAAATACAATAAAATGTAAAATAAAGATGTAAGTAATAAAAACTATTCAGTGATAAATATTATATAAAAAGTCTAAATGCTGAGAAAATGACAAAAATAAAAAAGCATAAGTGAAAACAAAATGTTAGTATTAATTTATGTAGTACTTTACATTTAAAACATTTTCATAGACAGTCTCCCATTTAAACAACTGACATAACTAAGATCAAAAGACACTAAATTCCAAAGTGATATGCTCACTCTAACTTAACAGTAAAGTCTGTAAGGGCTAAATAAATAACAAAATTCAAGGAAAACTAAACTAACAAGTAAAAGAAAACTGATATGAAAATATTTAAAGTGGAAGAGCCTAATGATTAGCTACCACTTTTTAAATATCAGCCTAAATTTAAAATCGTAACTTTTAAGTCACTTTAATGCTTTCCTCCAGAATTGTGGTATATGTATCACACATAAAAATAGGATTTTGATAAAACCAAATCTCTCTTCTAGCTTCATGCACCGATTCTTTGGAAATGGCCTTAAAAATAAGGTAAAAGAAAAGAAAGCATGGAAAAGTTTTTATTAATTAATTTTTGTTCCTATGCTCTGATTTATGGATTAAATCAAATTAACAAATTTGTACTGAGCTATAGCTGGAAGCCAAATGATAATACAATTAGCCTCAGCATTTATTTGTTCTTGGCTTGTGTATCGAATTGATTCAGCATAGGTATTTCTGAGATAAGGCATGAGAGTTCTGAGGAGTTGCCACCATAGACTTGAAAGTTAAAACTAGTGAAAATCCATACAGAAGATGAGAATTCAAAGGCAAGAAAATTTAAACATGATCTGAGTATAACCTTTGACTGGGAACATTAAAAAATGTTTGCAATTTAATAGCAAAAACATAATCAATTTAGTCAACATATCATTAAGGCTGCTATAGGTGGCAGGAACTCTACTATGTACTGGATATACATACACCTGTAAGAAGAGAGATAAGAGACCCTGTGTTCTTGGAACTTCATATGTTCTATCCCATCTTAGAAAAACACTTCACGAGGAGAATCATAGTGCCTCAAAAGATAGTTTTCAAACCTACAGGACCATCGATATCATTGGTAAGCTTTTAAAAATATCGATACCCTGGTCTGACTAAAATCTCCACAGGGGACTCTAATGCAGCAGAAGCTGAGAATCATTGCAAACTTGTACAAGTCTAATTCATGATACTGACACTAAAAATACTGTTGGCCTATGGCTTTCATTTCATGAAGTTTTAAAGCATATTTTCCTCATTCTAAATGAATAAACCATAATGAAACATAAATAATGCTTTCTTCCAGTCTCAGGGACAAATTGAATTTGTAATATAATAAGTGAGTGTCACGAAGGTCAGGCTACGAAGGAATTGAGATCTTGTAATAAGGAGAATTCAGAGCTGACATATTCAAGCCTGTTGCATTATACAGAAGACAGAGGATTTGTTCTAAGAAAAAAAAAAAAAAAAAATTAGTCTCCTAAACATGAATCACACAAGGCACATAGTTCAACAGAACAAATAGATTCAAAATATAGACAGGAAATTCAGGGGAAAAGACAATAAAAATATTTGAAAAAATACTCAATCTCATTCACTAATAAAAATGAAAATTAAATTGAAAAAATACATTTCAAATGAATCTAAGTGAAAAATTTTTAAAAAAATATTCACTGAAATTGTGTTGAAACAAGAACTGTCATATAATGGGAAAATATAAATTATACAGTTTTGGTGGAAAATTTGGAAGTATTTTTTAAAAATTAATTTGCATTCTCTATTATTTGGTAATCCGCATTTAGTTACATACTCTCTCACAAAACCTCTTAGATATAAACACAAGGATATCTAATTCACCATTGTTTATAAAAGCAAAACTAAGAAAATAGTTAATAATTTCAATAGAGCAATATGGAAATAAACCATGGTATACCCATATCATTGACTCCATAATGCAAATAAAGGAAAAAATATACACATAAACTGTATGTATATTATATAGAGAAATGCATTTATACATACTGACATGAAAAATATTATTAAGACAAATGAAGCAAATTAAATCATTGATTATATGGTAACATGACTAACAAAAAACCAAGCAAAATATACATATTATAAAATCATACCGGTCATTCAGGAAAAAATAATACATATTTTTCACAAATGCCTAACACATATACATGTAAAGTCTTTTTTTTCCCAAGTCTAGATATAATTACACCAAGCATGAGATGATGAAATCTCTAAGGTAGTGGACGGAGATGAATAGATGAGTAAGAGACAAAGGTGGCTTCAAATTTATGAGTGGGTTCTGTTTATTCACAGCCCCCAAAAATTTATTGAAAGAAAACTAAAAGGTTTGATAATCTGATCTGCCTAAATTTACCTTTTTTAGGTTAAAAAAATTTTTTTGAAACAAATATACAAAGAATGTCAACATATTTAAATTCTGGTTACGGGCACATAAGGATCTGGTGTGTTCATTCCTATAGATTTTTATATTCAGTATTTACTATAGTTATTATTTTATAATTATTACATTTTTCAACATTAGAAAATACTTCCCCATGTCCCAATTCAATCAACCTAAAATTATTTTGTGATCCTTACCTTAATTTTGTTAGGAAATCTTTAATTTCACAAGAAAATTACATAAAAACATAATGCACATCAGTTGGGATACAAAATTATGATATTATCCAAAACTGCTCTTCTGGATCTGGGATATAACTGACACATTTTTGAATCCACAGAGGTTACTACAGAGCCTGATACTGGTAAGTACAGTCATGCGCCACATATGACATTTCACTCAATGACAGCCCACATATGTGATGGTGGTCCCATAAGATTTTAAAGGAACTGAAATATTGTAGTGATGCTGGTGTAAACAAATCTGCATTACCAGTCATATAAAATTATAACACAAACAATTATTGCAGCACATAATACTTGATAATGTTAATGAACAACTATGGTACAGTACTTAGTACAGTACTGAATCCAGTATTCTATGCAGTACGAACCTGCTGTACAGGTTTGTAACTCAGGAGCAAGAACCTATACCACACAGCCTAGGTTTGTGTCAGTGTACTCTATAATATTCACTCAATAACAAAGGTACCTAATGACACATTTCTGAGAACATATCCTGGTGGTTAAGCAGCACATGACTGTATAAATGATTCTTCAACTTTTACCCTCACCAAAAGACAGTTTCTAGCTATCATTATCTCACATATTTTTAAATCTTTTTATAATAAATCCTTGCTCCTAATTCCTACAAAGGCTCATATATTTAATAATATTGCACAACTCCAAGGCCATTTAAAAATAATTTGGTTGTCATCATATACAGAAACTTGGCCTTGTCACCTTTATATCACATTTTTCTGCCTCTCTCCATTCCTCTCCATGAAAAGTATACATAAAAGCAATGATATATGTCCTAGAAGAACATTTTCCTGACTACAACCTCATTATAAAAGTAAAATTAGAAATAGGAAAATCATTGCATTCCTTAAAAAAAAATTCTCACCAGACACATTTCATGTCAATTACTGAACGGACAGGGTTCTTTTATAATTCACTATATACAAAATAATATAAATCTGCTTTATGAAAGTCTAATTTTTCTAAAAATTTAAATGTTTTTCATCTTTTTAAAAGTTCTTTAACATACAAAGGGAAATCAGTTCTAATCTCCATTTTATTGAAAAAAACTATATATTTCTAATTACAAAATCTGAGAAGAATTTTTTGTAAATGTCAGATGTAGGAAATCACTGGATGCAAATCAGCTAAGAATGTAATGTTCACGGTTGACAATTTTATCTCGTCTTAGGATACATGAATGGATTAAAAGAATGTAGCTATTAGTTAATCAGCAAATAATGTGAAATTTATCAAAAAACATCAAAATCATTCCCAACATCACCTGAAATATGAAGTCAAAGCTAATGAGAAGACTGTAATATTAATTAGTGGTGATGCCTTTAAAGAAGCCCTGTAGTGATTTATTTTCATCTTCAAAGACTTTGACTAAAGAAATAATGTGAGAGAGAAAAACAAAAACCAACTATAACATTTCCCCCTCTCTATTATTCAAGAAAAACTGCCATTCATGATAGCAGCTTTAGTATTGTCTTCTGATCTCATGTTTTGTGGGGTATAATGGGAACTAAAAAGGAATATTTTAGACTTGATGAAAGAAAAATGTAAACATTTTGGCTTAGAGTATTAAAACCATCATGAAATTTACTTTTTGGCAAACTAATGAAAATAAATTACTTAAGCAGAAGGCTCATTTAATTCCAAATTAAGCCCTTGGCAATGATGGTAGAGTTGTAATAATAAAGTAGATAAAAATCAGTATCTGAAAGTTATAAGAATAACTAAGACAAAAGGCTACCCAGACATAACAAAATTCTAGCATCTTCTATTTTATATTCACCATACATCTTTGAAGTCATAAGCTTTCCTCATATTAATATAGGATTTCTCCTAGCTGCCTTCCTTCCCAAAACCGTTCTCATTGCAGACTCACCCTTGAACATGAATATAAAGACATACTTTTCCGAATTTGTGACAAGAATGAGTGCATGGGTAAAGGATGATTAGTAATTGTTTCTAGAACCTAGTCATGTGCTTAATCAAAGTTTTGCCATAATCAAGTTGCCAGGGTACTTCTGTTTCACTTCAAAGAGAAAATAGCTTCCCTTATTAATAATTACCCTCAATATAAGATTAGAAACTTTTTTCCACATCAACTAACAAACAAAATAAAATAATTTTAATGTTTGCTATTTTGAAAGCTATAAAGAAGTTCAATGGATGGACATAGCCAGTCTTTGTGAGGAAAAATTTAAAGATTAAGGGCATAAAAAATATAGTACTGAGACATTCAGCACTTTCAATGATAAGGAATTCTTTATTCAAGCTGACTCCATCATACTTTACGTTGAGTTCAAATATCCATCAGGAAGCATTCCTACATACCCAGATAAACATTTAACAACTTTATAATCGGGTATAGATCAAATTTCATTGATGGAAATGTACGGATTTTTTTTAGACCATATTAACGTTTACCAGTAAGGTTTTCATCCAAAGAGTGTCAAAGCATATCTCATGTATTTGATATAATGAATGTCACATGATATTTATCCAAAGTTTAAAATCAAACATATTAGGGTTGATTTGATAATAAAAGGTCACCAGAAATTTTTTTTCTCATTTCGAATACAATCGCAACTACTAGCCTATTTGAAATTCCTCATAATCTTTATTCATACCTA
The DNA here is from genome assembly GCF_000325575.1 of Pteropus alecto. NCBI lineage: Eukaryota > Metazoa > Chordata > Mammalia > Chiroptera > Pteropodidae > Pteropus > Pteropus alecto. The sequence goes on along the minus strand of NW_006443138.1, from coordinate 16,893,305 downwards.
TGACACCAGATGACACTGGTAAAAAAAAAAAAAAAAAAAAAACATTTTATATAGAATACTAAAAATGTAAATTAAAAAGAAGAAACATAAGATGACCATCTATCCTTCTTCATTTAATCATACTTGAAGGATATTCTTCTTAATTTTACTTAAAAGTTTGTTTTATTTATTCTTTAAATGGTGTTAATGTTCACATCTTGCTGTCTAATACCACTTTCCAATAAAAAGAACCAGGGTTCCTTGGAGAAACAGACTGATTTTAGGGCTGGGACAGAAAATGTACAAGATGAACCTGGAGCACTTATAAGTACTAGAAAGTGAGGAAGTGCTCAAAATCTGCGCGCGCGCTCGCGCGCACACACACACACACAAAGCTGAAGTGTCAAAAGGACATAGGATGCTGCCTAAAGAGCTCTCGAAGGCCAAAGTTGGGATAATTTGAATATCAAAATCAGTAAAGTAGTACCAAATTATAACCTAATGTATAAATCCACATAGATAAATGATATAACAAATAAATAAGTGAGAGTGAAAAGATAACTCCCCTCCACTGCAGAAATCCAAATAATTTATATATATAGTCCACCTTCAAAGAAGGAAAGCACATTTCCCCACTCCATAAATGTGGGCCATGCATAGTAACTTCCTCTCAAAGTACACAGTATGGAAAGGACAGAAGGTGTAGAAACATGAAAAATATCATCTCAGGCCAGGTTATTAAAATCAATATTAACAGTGATAAGTCATGCTAATATTGTGTATTCTTGATATTTTACTATGAAAAAGTCATTTCAACTGTGTTCCTCCTCTCAAAACCCACAAAAATCTAATCATGAGAAAAACATCTGGCAAATTCCAATGAAGAATATTTCACAAAATATCTACCTAGAAATTCTTAAAACTTTGAAGGTTATCAAAAACAAAATCTAAAAAATAAAGTCTATTTAGAGTGGTTGTTACTAGAATAAAAGCTTTAGAAACCAAGAGAAATTAAATAGATGGGTTTTGACAGATCAATATCTGAAAGTTTCAAGCAAAGAAATATAGTCGGCCTCTATATCCATGGGTTTCACATCCTTGGATCTAACCAATCACAGATCAAAATTTTCAGGAGGAAAAAAAAAAAAAATCCCAGAAAGCTCCAAAAAGCAAAACCTGAATTTGCCATGCACCAAGCACTATACTAAATCCACACGAATAAAGTGATATACAGGCATACTCTGCTGTAACCTATTTGCAAATATAGGTTGCATGCAAATACTAAGACATTTTATATAAGGAACTTGAGCATCCGCAGATTCTAGTATCCATGGGGATTCTGGAACCAATCCCACGGATACTGAGGGATGATTGTACTAATAATTAAAAATTAACACCAATTAACATAAATGAATATTAACATAAGTGCATATTAACATTTTAACTGCCTTTCAAATTAATCCAAAAAGATGGAACAACCGAATGAAGTAAAATTCAGGTTAAATGACCACAATTGTTTAGAAGTATTATATAAAAAGATGACATATTGATTTCAAATTGGTTTTTATCTGACGCTCTACAGCATTTGTAGTATACATACTATAAATCCCCAAATCAGTAAAATATCAAGGGAAGGATGCTTCTAAACCCATTGCTATGGTATTTTTGTTGGCATGGTGACTCATTCTTCCTCATTAAGATAACATGGGGAAATCGAGCAGTTAGCAATTTCTTGTGTACCCATGGCAAGCTTCTTCTAGAGCTAAAAGAAATTGAAGTACCCAAAGAGTTCAATTACTAGAACTGCAAGGGGTATGCCACAGCCCCTAACCTACTACACTAAAAGCAAGCCCTTGAATGCCAGTCTTCAGAGTAATCTTGTTTAGCTTAAAATAAGAGGTTTAACACTTGCCACCAGACACTGTGCTATGGTCAAATCAGGTTAGCCACAAAACAATCCAGCCTTTATGAAGAAAATATGTGAAGAAAATATCCTTTATGACCTAAGAAACAAAAAAATACTTTAAACAAAAGAAGATACTTCTTTGACTATCAAAACACTCTTGGTTTTCATTAAATTCCTTTCCCTATACTTTAAGAATACACCTAATAGGAAGAGAAATCAAAATAAAAGAGCTACAAATGAATTGAACTTGGAAAAGGAACTCTTTTCTATTGATCTCTCAAGTGGGCAACTGCATTGCAAATGCAGTTCCTGTGCCAATAGACTAAACAGCAACATTCTTTTAACTCTGTGTGGCTTTAGTGCGACAAACCAGCCATTATGAGATGCGTTCCAGTCTCATTAATGAGTTAAGCATGTGAGCCCTGCAATTTGGAAACATAAAGAGACAAACTACAATGAGACTTTCCTCAGTGGGTGCGCCAAAATACAGCCATCTTCTCTCAAAGATATCCTAATAGACAGCTATTTAATGAATGTGGGAGTTTTCCTATGAAGACACAAAAGACACCAGTAAGAAAAAGGTTTTATATATACGAATAACACTTAATACACATACTACATAGGTAGGTATTCATTAATAAGTATAATTTCAATGCTTAATGTTTTTAAATGGAAATATGCTCCTACTCAATAATTACACTTGTCTTCTGCTAAATATAAAAAAGTTATTTCAATGTCCAAATGAACAAATGATTTTTTAACTCTTTTTCATATATATATTGCAGCCCTTATCCTATATATTTCCCACATGGAGTTTGTCTTTAAATTCAAAATATCGCATTGATTTATAAAATAAATTTGTTTTTTTGTTTTTTGCTGTTTGTTTTTTGGTTTTTGTCTGATTGGGAAGCTGAGGCAGAGCAGAGTTTTGGAAAGAAAATTTTCACTTGGGAAAACATCCATCAATTTTATAATTCTTCTTTCAATATCTGGTGATTACAACTATTCAGAAATTCCCAGACAACACTGTGGCACATACTTAGGCATTATAATCAGCAGTCATTCAGAGCAGAATCAAACAGAACTGGAAACCTCGGCTGAGTAGAATATTCTGGGTTTACCGAGGAAGCAGAAGGGGTCATCATCGCCTATCCCCACCTCACCTCTGCCTAAAAAAACAGAATGAATGAACAACCATGCCAAATTTTCAAGGACATCAGAGTTGTAAAGGGAGTTATGGTTATTAGAATCTATTAAAGAAAAAACAACTCTACTTCCAAACCTTTGCTGGGTGGACTATTTGTTTTGCTCCCATTCATATAGAAGAGACATAATGGAAATCAAATAGTGATATCAGCAGTAACCTAATGCTATTTATTTGAAAATACCTTAAAACCAAAAATTCAGTTCTCATGAAAAAAAGAATGATCTTGCAAACTTATGGTCTTATTACTCAAAGTGAATTTCTTTTTGAAAAGTAAAACGGTAAACCTAGAAGGAGATATCTTTTATAAATAAAGTAACTTTCCTAAGAGCACAAGTTAACATCTGTACCATCAAATAAGCATTTCTTAAATGCATATCTTTATTAGCTAAAATGAGTCATCAAAAGCCTGATCCTCAAATTATACTTACTTTACCAATAAACTAGTTGCACATTTCATGCTATACAGACATAGACATGATTGATATAGTTGCCAAGTGGCCATGAGCCAGATGTTTTGGAACAGACTAAAAATACCAAAATGTTTTTCAGTTCAGGTTCTGTTCTGATAGCCTCTCCAAAAGGGTCTTCATGCCAGAAGCAACTTGGCAAAGTGCGATTTGGGGAGTCTATTGGTGGTGACTACCAATCTGAACAGATGAAATGTTTGTGTAAATGTAAGCCACCTCATTTCTCTTATTCTCTTTTAATGTGAGATTTGAAATTAAATTTTAATCATATGCTAACTTTTAAAGATTATATATGGGAATTGAGGTGTTCAAAAAGCTCATAGGCAATTTCACAAGAAGATTTTGAAACAGAAAGAAACTTGAAAACTGTGAAACCCATATAATCATTGCAGTATTTGTCTCCTACTTGAATAAGACTTCAATACAACCCCAAAGTTTGACCTTACCTTAAATTAGTTTAATTCTGCATTTATTAAATACTTATTTTGAGGGCCATTAAAATTCTCCCCATTAGTCTTCCTTTTGAAGCATGTCTAGCCTTTGTACCTATCATTAAATATTTCAAATTATTTCAGACAGAATTAAAATCTAGTATTATTTAAATTGAGACATACATCTTTGATTTTTAGCACTATCAATTAAAAAAAAACCTGTAGAATTAAATAAGACTTAATGCAAAAATCTCTCATAAGTCTTCAGAACACATTTGGATAATTCTTTCAGCCCACCACAGCTCCAATTAGTACTAATCATTGCCATGCCCTAATTATTTAAAATTAAATAAACTGAACTTATGCATGCAAACATTTTGCAATTTACCCCACATCCATTTCTCTTTTCAAGTTAATTTATAAGATTAGGCAACTTGTTTTAATAGATTATTATCATTGGATTAGATCCAAAAAGTATTTGTGTAATGGGAATTCTGCCTGCTTTAACAGTTGTGGTTTAGTGGAAGCTCTCTGACTCAAACGTCAGTCATTTTTTGACTGGCTCCTGGCCCTTAGAACCCTGCTGGGAGACAAGCAAGAAGTGCTTTCCAGGTGCGTGACTGACACTCAGTAAGTCTGAACTAAGCAAAGAGGAAGTGGAAGGGATTGGTTAAATGGCTGACTGGAAGGCTTTTGTCTTTTTGCTCCCTATTTAATGTGCCCTGTGCCCTTGTTGAAAGGCACTGGTCTTTCCTGTCCCTTCATACTGTGCCCTGTTAGGCACCATCAATACAGCAATGAATACCAGTGACACTTCATTCCATGGGCAAGTCAAACGATAAAACCAAAAGATGAAAAATCTTAACACCATGCTATAAATTTAGAATACCAGAAAATAAGAAAAATTACAGGATGCATTTGAATCTTTATTGAGCCTCTGTAACTCAAATATTCCTTTAAAATAATATCAAGAAATTCCATTCTTGAATAGGTTTCCATAATAACTCCTAAACAAAACACACTAGAACTTTTAGAATAAGGATCATATTTCTTAAATCCATTTTTGTTCTATGCCATACCATATCTCAAATCAACCAACATATCTTGTTCCTTCAACAATCTAAATAAATGCAGGTCATCTAAATGATATGCTAAAGCAAGTACAAATTAAGCTCCATTATATTTTTCCATGAGAGACCAGATATTATGAGGAAAGAGATAATTGCCTAATGAATTTAAACACCTGTTCTGTCATTTTATACCTCTCATATGAGGTCCTGGCATCTAGTGAAGAGAGGAATGCCTAGAAAATAACATCCTATTCTGTCATTATATTCCACTATGGAAAGTGGAGGAAATCATTTATTAGTAGTAGTAACACCAATTATGAATGTTTATTAAACTTTCATAGGATGTTTTTGCATAATTATTGTGAAGTATTTCTTTCTAAAACCTTATGATGTTTGTAAACTTTGTGAATAAGTATTTTACAATAGGGTAGGTAGAAATCAGAGGTAAGGCACATTGCTCAGAATCCCACAGCTAACAGGTAGAAAGACTAGGACTCAAAGCGATGTCCTTTGTAAATCCAGGGTGCTCCACCCCTGTCCTACCCTGAACCATGCAGTACTCACTTCGCAACCACTATCTCCAGTTCACCAGCCAGACTCTTCAAACTGCTCTCACCCTTTCCAACCTCAAGGTGAAATCTGACGTAAAAGACCACTAACTTCTACAGGAAAAGCTCTTATAGCTAAAGGTAGGCAAATACTAGAGAGATCTAGAGATCAGAAATTTATATTTGTAAAAACCCAGAACTTTAGAGAGCATCTCTTTAATGTTTATTTTGTAGTGAGGAACTGGTGGTGTCCATAGAGCTTAAATGTGTTTCCCAAAGACATTAAGCTATTTAATCATGATCAGGACTAGAAATTTCATCTTTCTTTGTGTTCATGGCAAGTACTTTATCCTTTTTTTTTAAAATATTTTTAATCACTACTCGTCATCAATAATCTACAATAATCATCTAAAAGAAGAATAATAAAATTCCAATATCTTTGGCCTAGTATTCAATGGTATCTAAAATTTGTCTCATCTTTACTATCTAAACTTCTAAATTCCCTAAGTAATATTGATATCTTTGTTTGAAACTTCAAAATTCCCTCAGTGGGACTGCCTTCCTTATAATTCTATGTATAAATCAAATTTTTATCCATCTGCCTAATGTTGCCACTATCTTAAATGTCCTCCTTCATTTCCAGCTTAAATTCCAGTTCTTCCTTAAGACTTTCCCAGTTTTTCCAGGCTATATTAATAGCTGCTTTCTCAAAACTCTCCAGTCTTATAACTCATACCATATATGAAAGATATCATATATTGCAAAGGTCAAGTCTGAACTTAAGGCCTAAAGCAACATTAAGCATCCATAATCCTAATGATTATCACACTCTGACAGAAATGAGTCTCACTACTTCCACATGCATTCAAGCTCCTAGACGATAGAGATTTGTTTCTTTCATTCACGGAGGGATACTATCCACACCAACTAGACAGCACCTGGTACAGAGCAGGTACTCAATATTAGATCAATGAATGAGTACACGAATGACTGAGTAAATGAACAAAAGAACAATGAACACAAGACAGCAGTCTCTAGTGGGGGATGGAAAGCCAGTATATGAAGGCAGTTTAGATACGCCAGAACCTTGATACGATGATCACAGTCCAACGCGATCTCTCTGTTCTATGTACCTATATATAGCATAATATATAGAGGGGGTTCTTTATCTTAGGATTTTTTTAAAAAAATCTATATGGATGAGTGACACTGCAGCTCTTTATTTCTTTAACTTTTATATGTATTTTTGATTAGTATCCATGGTTTCTTTAACAATTTGATTTTTCTCCCCTAGTAGGCCACTGCATTAATCTGGGAGTTAGAACAACAGTAAAGCATTTAAAACTCCTAGAGCAAATAAGGCTTGTCCCTTACTGTAGAAAAATTTTCAAATGTATTTTAAATATATTTGAACTATAAAGCCAAGTCACGTTTCTAATTCTTAGGGCTATTTTTAATCAGCGAAGAATAGGAGAAGAATATGGCGTCTTAAGGAATGAAAGGAAAAAAGGAGAAGAGAGAGAGAGAGAGAGAACGAGAGGGGAAAAGGAGTCAGGAAGACAAGATTTAACCTTACTAAACTTGCAAGTTCACCTGAACACGATGACAGTAGTCAAATTACATGATACTTCTGGGCATCTTCAGCTCTAAATAGAGAGCCTTAAAATACCCACTTTACTTCCTGAGGTCTTTAGGAGGTGATCTGAGGTGTTAGGAAGATTTGTAAACAATACAAATTGTTTACAATTTATACTAGACAGATGTAAGGCATTATGAATTTGAGGGAGAGAATATCCTTTAAACAGCAATGTCAGTTCCTTCAAAAGGATGCTATTGTGGGATTTGAGAAACTTCTAAGTAATTGCATATTTCTCAGTGACTGGAAACTGTGGTCCCAGGGAGGAAGCTATATTTAATCTTATTTCTAAACAGCCCTGTTAAAAATATAGCCACTTTCTACTTTAGTGTTACAGTGAATAACAAAATTTAATGATTAATGAATATAAAAATGGATTAATATCCTTACAATGGTACATAATAGTATAAGAGTATTCACATTTACTTTGATTCCTATAATGAACTCTGACTTCTAAAAAAAATAATAATAATAACAGGACCAACCAAACACATAAACTTTATGGCACATATTTTAATATTAGCTGATTTGTAAAAAAAGTAACCATCTTAAAATAGATAAAAATAAAAGTGGTTCGCATTAATTGAGCACTTACTGTATGCTAGGCCCTCAGAGATTTCTATGCATTGACTTATTTAATCCTCAAAAAACCCTAGATTTGAGATGTACCGACGTACAAAGAAGTAAAATCAAAATTTCCAGGTCATGTTGCTATTAAAGCGGCAGGCGTTAAATTTCCCCATGTATCCAGCTGCCTGTTTAAGAAAGGCAAGAAAATATTACAGATCATTGCAGAAAATCTGAAATAACTTTGAAAAGGACCGAATATAAAATTGCACACACAAAAAAAAAAACAAAAAAAAAACTCACTTCATATCTACTCAGGAGGTAAACACTGTAAGAAACAAACCATCACCCCACCATGAACAATTCTGGCCGAGAAAAAAATTATTAAACTGGTACAACTCTTTTCAATTTTTTTTCAGTGACAGCTCTCCTTTGTGACAAAAGTGTCTGCCCTTTGTATTAAGAGCAATAAATAAATATGGTTACTTTTCTTCCTAAGTAATTTGCCAAAAAAAAAAAAAAATCAAGAAAGATGAGAAAGAAAAATTCAAGTACCCTTACATTACAAGCTAAATTTCAACTGAAGATATATTTTTACAGCTGCTATGAACTTCTAGAGCTAGTTATTCTTGGAAACCACCTTCTGCTTACTTGGGCTTCCTTTAGGGGAGAACTGTTACCAAAGTTTACTTTGTATGATTATTTTGAATGAATCTGATGTCTAGAAAATAGTCGTAGTGCTAAGTTTGGACATGAATTTACTCACAAAATTCTAAGTATATGAGATCCTACTAACACAAAGCAGGATTGGAGATATCTACTCAGTGTGCTCACTAGTATACTGATAAAATACAGAGCAGGAAAACAGAGCAAAGATCATGTACTCTCAGGGGCACACGAGGCAAAGGACACTAGAATAGGTTTCCTCAGCTGTAAAAAGGAAGATTAATATCCTTGACAGAAGCATTCAAAATCCAGATAAAAATAAAACTAAAAGCCCTTTGTAAAATGTATACAATTTGTATGAAGTTGAATGATTCATACTACTATAAATTCATTGTCCTAAACTGGATCTTTTGGAACAGCTCTATGACTTAATACACATGGGTATATCAGCTAAGTCACCAGATAAAGCCAGTGAACTACAGTCTGTGGGCCAAATCTGGTGCCCAACTGTGTTTTTAGATAAAGTTTTACTAAAACATAGCAACACCCACTTGTTCTCAGAAGGCCAGCAGAGTTGAATAACTGTTGAGAAGTCGACACAGCCTGCAAAGCATAAAACATTTACTATCTGGCCCTCTGAGTGGAGCATAAAATATGATAAGGTTCCCAATGCAGATTACTGTTTGACACCTGATTATATTTCTTTTAGGATTTTTTTCTTTTTTAATTTTTCTGTAGAGAATGACGAATTCATTTTGGTATTTAAGGAAAATGTGCTATTTTTCTTGCATAGGAAAAAGGATCACAGTCAATTTCTAATTATGTGCCTAAAAGATAACACAGCTAATGTAAAATGACATAGCTCCTTACTCTATTCTATATAATCATTAAGAATTAGAAAACATGATTGACTTCTGAGAGAATCCATGTCAGATAACCAAGTGTTAATGATATTTAAGTTTAAAAGATAATGAAAAAGATGAGATCATGTTCAACAAAAATATATGCAGATATTTTAATACAAACAGAGTCTCTAAAAGGTGAAACAGAAGACACAGCCTATTTCGGTTTGCAGCAAATACTTGGTCCCCGCCCCCCAAAATTAATATAAGTACTTCTGAAGTACTCTCAAAGACAAGGAAAGTTATGATTTTACCAAAAAAAAAAGAAAGAAAAGAAAAAAAAGATTAGCAATAAAACTATTTTTAAAAATAGAATGATATAATTCGTTTCTTGAAGCATCCACACAAGATCTCACATTAGGAAAATAACCCAGGGAGAGGTTAAATGACTGTCCACAATTACACAACTAGGTAGTGGCAGAAACTATGTTAGAACACAGGCCTCCTGATTAGAACTGCAGAATTTATGTCATTATGCCACATGGCCATACTTTTCACAGCATGTTCCCTTTATCTCTGAAATCACAATTTCCCTCAAATATCTAACATTTTTCAGGGGCTTTTGTGTAATTAACTTAAAAAAAAAAGGCTACCAGCTGGACACCAAGGTGTAGGTTCAAACAACCTTTATATAAATCAGCAAATGTATTAATAGCATTATTAAATTTTTATAGAATCATTCTCCCATAATTAACTGTATGTTATTGCTCTTTTTAAAATTGCTTAGAAGAAAATTTGCCTGTAGAAAGCAAGCTGGGGTATATTTTAAGACAGCCATTTCTTTAAAGGGATACAGAAATACTTCACATTTGGTCCCTTTAAATGTTTACTATGTCTAAAAATGTTTCCTTTTTTCAAAAGGTAATAGAATAGAAATTAGGTTTATCATAGATTTTACAAGCACTTTTACATTGTGATAAACTCCTGATCAAAGCTAAAAACAAATCAATTATATGTATTTAAATACAACCTAATTACTTCTGCATGTGTAAGACATGTGTAACACAAAACCGAGAAGCAAATATATGAGAAAGAAAAAGTACCCAGATTCCTATTTACACTGTAAACCACTATTACTCATTCAAGAATCAAGGGCTGCATGTACCAAGCACAAAGCCAAGAAAGCAATCAAATACTTACGTCAGATTCTTACTCCAGAAAATCGCACTTATGTAAGGACTTCCAATTTATCATACTGTTGAAAAGTAAAACAAGGATCCAAGCATTCTGAACCAAACAAAACCCCAAAGAAATCCCTGATTACCCAAACTCCATTTCCAATTTGTAAACAGTAAATAAGACAGGCAAGCATACTAAAGACACCAATGAAAATATTCATGGTTCTCAGTAAGACTTTAACCAGGTTTACTGATCCACTTGGTTTGAGGTCAAAACTTTTCCTACAGAATTTTGTTAAACATGAAAAGTAAAACAAACAAACAAAACTATATCTTTGATAGCCAGCAACTATAAGACCAAACTCCCTTATCATTAATTTAAAAATGTGAAATTAGGATTATGGTAATAGTTGCAAAACCTCACTGAACACACTCAAAACCAATAAAAGCTACACTTTAAATGGGTCAATTTTATGGTATGTGAATTATATCTCAATAAAACTGTTAGAAACAAACACAAAAACCTGGCCTGAACTGACAGGCTATTCATAGCCTCAATTTATTCCATTTACTGTAAATATTCATACATTCACCTTCAAAAACACTAAAAGCTTGTTACTACGAAATGGTGCTATATTAGGGGTGTTACATTAATACAGAGATTATGCAACCTATTACCTTTGGGTCATTTTTTAAAACTCAGAATCACATCAGGCCTCAAGAATTTGGGGTGCTGAACCAGTGACCAGTGAACTTGTAGTCTTTTCTGATATAAACAGACAAAAGCTCAGATCCCAAAAATAATCTTTAAAATTCACATCAAACAAGACCAGACATCCTGTGCAGCAACCTGTGCTGTTTAAGATGTACTAAGATACACAGGCACACCTTGGCATCACAGTATCACTAGATATTCTAAGTAATTTTATATTTTTACTAAAATTTGCTGGAAAAAAAAGTTTTTATCCAAATTATAAAGCAACATCCTTTTCTTTACAAAGGCATTAAGAAAGGACACATAAATATGTTAACATGTTTGATTAGCAATGATGCGGCAATACGAAATTCAGAGCCAAACCAAATGTTTCAATGTGAACTAATTCCAGAGAATTCTTGTTTATATGCTTTTGAGAAATAGTATGTAAATCAGAGGACATAGAGGAAGTCAATAGAGACTGGAAGATCTAATCCAGTCCCACCTCAAAGGATATATCTACAATGCTTCTTTTAAGACTGTTCAAGTAGGGCAAGGTCATGGTGGGTAGGCATGGTATGCCCTTGCAGGCCAATGTGATGTTGATGGTCAGATTGGAATACCAAGCTCTCAATGCCTGGTCCCCTTCTGGGACAGGGGGATACAAAAGAAAAAGAGTTTTCAGTCTTTGGTCTCAAAGAAGTTTCTAAACCAACTACACACACATATCAGTACTAGTCATCTAATACTATAGTAATCATGTCACTCTTTACTTGAAGGAACTCAACTGAGAAACAATAATCTGTATTAGAAATAATCACTAGATTTAGAATTAGCATTGCCTTTGAAATCTAGTATCACTGAATGCTGATCAATTTGGGGACCTCACTTAACCCCTTACAAAATGGGGCGCAAATAATGACCCCACATGTTTATTGTGACAGTTAAGTTAGAAAACAAATGGAAATTCCAAGACAGCATAAGTTTTGCCTGGCTTCTTCACTACTTTAAACTCAGTATCTAGAATAGTGTCTCATATCTAGAAAATACGCAGTACCTATTTATTGAAAAACAAAAAAAGAAAACATCTAGCAAATTTCTTGTCACATGACAGGCACTGAGGAGGAAAAAAATGGAAGTTGACTCTGAACCAAAATGAAACAAACGTACAAGCACAAAGTGGTTTTAAATAAATAAATAAAACAATAAACCTGGGTGAGCTGAGCTGCTTGGGTGGCACGTCTCTTCTGTCACTCCCTCAGATTCTTTCCATAACCAGGCCAAATTAATTTGTCAGACACTTGTGCTTCTCCAGAACTTTATATGAAATTCTATTCCTACTTAGTGGAGAGTGATATAATCATTATATACATGTCTTGTACTTTCCAGGGGTTGGGAAAACATAGTATCCATCTATGTATTTTCAGCACCCATAAAACTAGCTATTGCCTGTGGGAGTGCAGATTATTTGTATTTAAAGATTATTTGTGAGCACCATTGGTCCCAAGGCCAAGCGATATGAGAAAATGGTTATTTCCTTCATAACACTATTTGGATCTTCCATTTTAGCTATACTCATATCAAAACAGTATAATGGGAAGACCATGAGCTTTGGAGTCAGACATGTAGAATGAGATCCCTTCTCTACTATGTATTATTTGTGAATCCTTGAGCAAATTATTTCACTTGCATAAGCCATATCTGTAAAAGTTTCCATATTTGTAAACAAGGTTAATAATGCCTACTCTCACAGAATGGAACAAATTAATGCTAGCACACAGTAAGTCTTGATACTTGGTGATTGTTATCATTATTACCACCAGCTCCGTGTATATGGAAATGAAAGCTAATGAATTCAAGTGGGTTATTTCTCTTTCTCTTTGAATAAGGAAGTCAGCACAGCTGTGGAGATTATACTGCAGAGTGGAAGAGAAACAAAGAGTATATATTATCTTGTCCAAAGACCAGAAACTTTAGGCTGCTGCTTTGACAACTTAACTTCAGCCCTTTTCTCACTCAGCTGGCCCATTTTTCAATTCGCACCTCTACATTTTCTCCTTTCGTGCTATTTTAGCTCTGAAATTTATTCATTTTGGGGAGTCACCCTCACTTTTGACATTAGAATATGAATATTCACCCAATAATACAAAACTAATCATGCTGTGGTCACAAGAAACTTTAAATATCTTTAAGACTCTAGTGGTAGCATTTTTTTAAAATCGTACTACCTTCCTGGACTACACAATGAATGACTATTCACCCAGCTAATGTGTGTACTGATAATACCTAAAATTTTCCTTGCTCCAGTTTGTACAGTGGTGCCTTAGAGAATTGGAAGAGGAGCTGCCCCACTATTTATTAACTCTTCACTCTTAAACCAATTGCAGTCTCAGCATCATGAAAGAGATGACCCTTCTATTGAGGGTAACCTATCTCAAACAATAATACACTGTCAGTAAAGGAAATTAACCAAATTAGAAAGAAAAACCACACTGTGACTTTAGTCTCTCTGTGTTAAGAGTCTGCTGGCTACAAGTATTCCATTTGAACATGAGCTTAAATTAAGCAAATACTTAAGCCCCTAATTGAAGCTAGTTGCAAGGAGAGAAGGGGAAAGAAGAGAAGGGCGTGAAAGAAGGGAAACAGAAACAAAACAAAACCAACAACTCAATTTCAAGAAGTACCCTGGAATTATTAACATAGCAATAGAGAACCTAGAAATAAGAAGGACAGAATCTTAACAATGAATTGAAGGATGGGTGCATGGAGGCCCATTACTAGTCTCCAGTCTTTACTGGTAGATAAAAATTATTTCCATAGCAACAAGTTTTTATAAATTAAAGGAAGGGAAGCAATGTGTACAGTGACTAAAGCATTAGACCTGGAGGAGGAGACCTAGAGTACAGTGTTGGCTATACTCTCAACTAATCCTATGCCTAATTTCTGTAGCCCCAAGTTCTGTTAAAAGAAAGGGGTGTTATGTGGGTAGTTGCCAATATCCTTCTCCAGCTGCAAACTTCTATGTTCTTAGGAAAATTTTATAATGTTTGATAATATCACATGAAGGTATCAGATTCTCAATGTTCCTTAGTGGGTCAACCTAACTATTCATCAAAAATCACAGAGAGAGCTCTCCTGCTACCTCTTCAAATGCCTCTCAACACCTCAAAAACAAACTAAAAGTAAGCAGCCCGAAAGAGTCTTATCCAGTAGCTTCTAGTTCAGTGCTAAAATCTCTAGTTTAAACTACTTTCTCCATGAGAGACTGAGGCTCATCCACGTTTGGAATATTCCAAGAAAACTCATAGTGAATTCTAAAATCTTTAAACAGTCCCCCTTCCTCACCCACCCCGTTTCATCTGTCAATTAAATCAAATTTTTAAATTTACCTAAAAAAAAACTTAAAACCAATTTTTTCTATAGTTGTCTCAATGAACAAAAGTTACTAAGATTTAAGTTTCTGTAAAAATAATTTGGTCTGAACGTGATCCAGGTATCTAAAATATTTTATAAAATTTTTGGCAGTCAGAAAAAAGTATTGCTTTAAAAACAAAACTTTTTGCCTTCCACTCTCTCTCTCTAGGAGGTGAAAAATAAAATAAACTAAACCGCCGAACCATCACCACAACAAAAAACAGCTCAATGTTTCCTTGAAAAGGTTTGTTATAAACCGAGATTCTGGAATCAACTGCAATGATATTGCCTGCCAGGTTGGAAAGAATAGGAGGAAAGAGGTTATCATTCACCTTCAGGTGACAACAGTGCTCCTTCTTTCTCCAAAAAATGAGACGAATGCAGCAATCTATTGCAGCCACTGAACTAACTAATCTTCCTTACCATAAACCTGGCTAAAAGGAAATATATAGGAAACAGGATGGTAGGAGGAGGAAAACAGGAAAGCCGGTCTTCCCTCCACTTTCAGATACATAAGCAACAGCACCATCCTGAGCCCAAAGGGGAAAAAATCAGGCTATAAAAATATAAGATGATCTCAAGATATTGGCAAATGAAGAAAAATTAAGAAATGACACATACTTTTTTCAATCAATTAAACAAAAGATAAATTATCAAATTGTGTTGTCTAAAAGTATTATCCTTGAAAAGGATTTTTCCTCAACATTCTTTAAATTTTTAGCATTGGTGAATAGTATAGCAATTTTTTTTTGTTGATTGACATTTCACCCTGCATTCTATGAGAAAAGCCACAGCCATGCTAATTGAGTGCTCTGTCAAATTACAAACTAAAGCTTACTACTGAAATGCTGTGGAGACGCAGTAGAATGATGGTGACCATGATGATATCTACTGTAGGAAAGGAATTTGGTTAAAGAGTATACATCTACTATATTCACATCTAACAACAATCCTACAAGGCACATATTAAATTCCTATTTTACAGACCATATAACTGATTCTCCAACATGTTTAGTGATTTGCCTAAGGTCATAAAGCTAGAAAATGATAGTCTCAATTTAAATCTAAATCTACAGGCTGCAGTCCTCCAGCCTTTCTACAATAGACTTACTTTCATCTATGCATGAGAAGATTAGCCAAATACCAAATGGTTATTCAAAATAAACAGCAGTGGTTGTTACATTAGATATATTTAACTTTTTATCACACTACATCATGAGATCTTAAGATGAAAGAAATTATATTCAACAGAACACATAAACTGGCAAATTTTTGTTGGAATCTTCAAATTAGGGGAAATAAAAATTCTACGTAATTTAGAGTTTTCTATTTTATAAAAGTCATGAAAATATACTCAAATCATTCATGTGTAACCTTGGTATAATTTGAATATGTTAAATAAGCTTATATCATGCAGTCTGTTCTGATGAAATGTGTACCCCACACACAAACACAATCTTTTATAAGGAGAGGTGACTCAAGTGTTTGTACATTAAAAACTAAGCTAATGCCCTCAAAAGATTGGTTTGATACGCTAGCTGGAATTCACAAACTTAAAATATTAAGTTATTTTTTTAGTTTTTAAATACACAAAATTTAACAAATTCATGTTGCATATAATCAAGGACTTTATGAAATGAGCTTGATATGCAGTTCTGTATAGCAAAATTTTAATGGAAATTCTAGATATAGTTTCTATTTTTTCACTTACTAAAAATGAAGTCATTTATTTGTGTTTAAATGTCCTTCATTTTTTTCATGTTGTCTTTGCTGTTTTCATTTAATCTTACATTAATTGTAAACAAAATGACAACCACATACCAAAACGCAGGCATTGTAGATTCCCCTATCAAAGCAAAGAGGAGCATCACAATCTTTGCATTTTATTTGACTCCTGAAATTAAATGAATAAACATGTGGAGGAAGCAAGTGTCCTTTGGAATGGAAACACTGCCTTCACTAATCAAGGCCATAATTACTGAGGAAACATATATTAAATTCTGAATTCATGCTATTTTGCTTGATGCAAGAGTTATAATCAGACCAATAGAGCATACAGGAGCCATCTGGGTACTGCAGAGTTGTAAAGACAAACCCAGAGAGCAAGGGCACATCGACCTTCCTAGCTCCAAATCATTTCAGACTTTGGCATTCGAAGGACTGTTCTTCCCTTTCGATTTCTTATTAACCTTTCTGAAGAAAGGAATACTGTTATTAATAGGTATGATACCCGATGTTTAAAAGAAAAACAAAACATCATACCATGCAACCTTACCATCATATCACATTTCATACGTTTTTTACCTATCGATGGATTCGATTTAATATTCAGTTTTATCCACCCTACTTCCCACCCCATTCATGCCATTTAATGAATGTCTAATGAACTCATGGGAACTAGCTTTCTATGGCTTAAATTTCATTTGAGAAATCAACACTAAATTAGCATTTTCATTGTTCCAGGCATTTAAGGCAGGAATCCGACTTCCAGGCAATGACGATGAATTTCAAATTTGTGCAAACCACATCGTTTTCTGTGAAATTGACAGTACCAGTTGAATATGAGTAACCTGACAATAATGAGATCCCCGTCAGTCAATCTGATTCCTCTGAGGCAGCAGGTTATCGAAAATTGAGCCGAGTGATGTAATAATACATATCCCAGACTGAGGAGAACAACATAGATGATTTCAATGAGGCTCATTATTTATTCATCACAAAGTCCAATTTGCGTTTCATTTTCACTGACTGTGTACAGAGTTAACTGGTTGAAATTCAGTGCTGATTACTTTATTCTGTACCGTAAAAAGGACCCTTTTAAAAAATTGTCGTCTTCCTGTATGAAAGAGTACAAAACAAAGAGGGAGTTTGTACTTGTACTTGTGGCCATTCGTGATAATATTGGAACACCATCCAGAAATGTTGGAAGAACAGACACAGGAGAAAGCCCTTAAGGAATCCCTGTTTTTCTCATTAGGAGTATATAATAACACGCCAGATATTATAGAGTAAGAAGTAAAATCATACTAGTCTTTAGAAAATAAATGCTTTTTTTTTAATGCTAAAGAACAAGATGAATACTGATAAGAGGGACCCTCACTAAATGAGATATAACTTACACTCTCCTGAGTCTGATTCTTCCAACCAACCCCAGTCTCAAGGTGTCTCCTTTATATCGTTAGTTATAGGACTTCTGTTTATCTCATCTTTGGATGGTTATCCAGGTTGACTGTTCTATATTTTAGTTGCAATTTTAATGCAGTCATAGGAGGAGGCGAGCACAGCGTCCACCTACTCCACCATCTTCAGCAGAACTCTCTGAGTCTGATTCTAACCTCATCACCAAAGGGAGAAGGAAATTCCCCCAAGCATCAAGATGGAGTTGGCCTGCACACCCCCAGGCTTCTCCCAAGGACCAGTTGAAGTGCAAGCCCATTTCAAAACCATGCACTGTCTCTCAACATTGTTGGGGCCACAAAATATCTTAAAAGGCCCCTACATCGTTATACACACTAGCTGCCTCAACCTACCTCTCCTGATTCATTATCCTTTATAAATTCATGCACTCTCTGCATCTGTCAAAATGACTGCTCAGTGATCCCCAGTAACGTCTTATTAGTTTCCCTCTGTGCTATGTTCCTGCTCTACCCTTCACTTTTCTTCCCTTCTCCAATTATAAACGCTTATATCCAAACTATCCTTTGGGGCCTTGCTTAAATGTCTCTGCTCTAGAAGCTGCTTCCTGATCCCCTTGGCTGAAAGTAACCTCCCCATCCTCTCAACTGCCCTAGCACTCCCAATGCCTCAGAGCCCTCGTCACTTTCCAGCTTGAAATTCAGTTCCATATTTACATGCACTATTCTCAACTTCTAAAATGTCCTTAAGGGCAGAATTTTGTCAATCCACCTTTGAATCCCCACATCACCTAATACAATGCCTTGCACGAAGATAATTTTTTTAAAGATGATAATTTGTGAATGGATGGCTGTTCCAAGTACTAACACTCTAATGACAAGCATTACAGAAGCTCGCAAGGCTACTCAAATTTAAATTACTCAACTTGAATACAAAATCATCCTAAATCAGCTGAGCAAAGAAGCCAACCTGTAGGAATAAAATACCTTATTAATCTCTGACTTTTTCAACTGTAAAATATTTTTGAACCTTGACTTTATTTGTGGTATTATCTGGTTAGCAATGTTGGCAGCTGTTCAAAGTTTTAAAGGGCTATAGGTCATGAATATTAAATGCTATAACAAATTTACTGGGAGGAAATCCAAATTCATTTGTAAGTGCATAACAAATAGTCACCCCAGTTTCAATAATGCTAGGAAGTACTGTGATCAGAATCAGAGTATCTTGCTATATCTAGATTCTCACAAAGTCAAATTATAAGGCAAATGAAGGAAAAGAAACTCATAAGAAAGTAAGAACACTACTTGTAGTAGAGTAGCATAGTTGTTGATTGAAGAAAATCAGAAATAGCAAATACATCATATTTCATTCAGTGCAATCAGTATGAGGGTCATACCCTGAGTAAAACCATAACCTCCTTTAGAAAAGGGACAAAACCTTAAATGATAAAACAGATTCTATCAATGCCACCCTCAGCAGGTGATCAAATAAAAAGGCATATTCAATGTGCAAATACCTGCAGGCTACCTGACTCACTTTTCTTGCTCTTCTGTACATGGGGAATCAACCAAAACAGTCAGCTGTATAGGAAGAAGCGCCTCGTTTAATCTTGTCAGTGTTCAGAGAGTGACAAACCAAAAACCTTCAACAGAATATTAACTCCTACACTCAGAAACCATTCTTAAGATAAATCTTTGTAAACTGTCTGGAAATATGGTTGTTGGTTAGTTTGGGTTTGATTACTACATCCTGATGTAAGAACTAACCTTACTTAATACCCAAGATAATGGTAAACAGTCAACAAAGCAACCTCCACCATTCACATCCTGTTTAGCATTAAAACTAAAAACCATCTTTAGAGAAATTGTTAAAAGATTAAACTCAAAGGGCTTCATTTTTCCAAATTATCTTAGGCTATTATTATAACTGCTACACTGACTTTCAGATTTCCTTTTTTTTTAAATTTAAAAAAAAAAAAATTTTCCACCTGTAACTGAATAAGTGATTATGAGGCTAATAAAGGGGGAAAAAGATGTTTCCACATTAAAACAGTTAACAGATGTTAAATAAGCACAGAAAATGGCCACTAGGCAAGCAATGACTGATGTTGGGTAAGTAAGAAAAATGTTGCTTTTAGTGATTTTTATTACCCATGTACCTCCTGGGGTCATGGGAGACTTGTAAAAAATTTTGTGGGCAGATAAAAGTCTAACATTTATTTGCAAAGCTAGTTTATTTCAAGGGTTCCAACCCCCCACCCTTACTTTTTGACCACATAAAATTAAGTAAGTGAAAGTCATCGAAAGAAGGCTAAAACAATCATTTGGTGAGACTCAGTCAAGGAAACTTATTTTGCAACATTCTTCTGACACGCATTTCTTCCAATCCCACCTACCAGACCTCACTAACCAGGAATGAAATCATTACATAATGGGGAGAGTACAGGATTTCACTTTAACATTTCAAGCACATACTTTTAAAAGGCAAATCTTACACAAAATGAATTCAGTAATTTACTAGGGCCTACTATGTGCCAGATGGTGTGCTATATGCCAAGTATAATGTAGAAAACATCCTGAAGCTAAGAACAAGGAATATTTTTAAATTCTGTTTATAAAGTTATAAACACTAATTTTGTTCGTATACACTTCTGAAGATTTTGTAGTGTTTTTTTTTTTTTTACAAATCTTCCTAACTATTGACAATCATTATTATTCACGTCATGTTCAACCATATTATCTCATAAGTCACATGACTTAATAAACTTCTAAGTTGAATGTTAATGATTTTAACATATTTAGAATAGTGCCTGGTAGAAATAAACATATTTATTAAATACTAAATAAAATGTCTACAATATGCCAGGTACTTAGTATTTTTCAAACATTTCATCAAAGAAATATATAATATTAATATTTGCTTCGCAGAACTATAAAAACCTTATACATAATACGGACATGTGCATCATTGCTTTGGTTTTTTAGAAGTAAAAAAATGGCAGCCAAGAATTCTGGCCAAATTCAGCCATCTCAAGGATTTTGTCTAGGCAAAACAGGATTTAGCTGTTTTTAAAATAATAACCAATATTAAATAACAGGAGATGTCACAGAAAAATCCAGATGTCTGTCTTCTCAAAAAAACTTTAGAGTCTACCAAACTGAAACCTTTATTTTCTTATTGCATTATGGGATGGAGTGGAGGACAAATGGTACAGTAGAACCTCTAGTTCAACAACCAGTCCTTTCTGCCTGGCCCTGATACACATTTGTGTTACAGAGCCAGGATCTGAAAAGAGTTACAGAACCGAAACCAACACCGTGAAGAAAGAAGCTAAGGGCGATTGCTATGATAAAATTATTACTGACAAAACTGAAAAAAAAAAAAAAAAAAAAGGAGAGCCTTGCCTCTCTGGTCCTAATAAACCCCAGCTTTAAGAGGACCTCTGTTTTTAGATTTAGAGTATTTGACTGGTTGTCGAATTTGCATAATAGAGTTAAACATTTGTGCACTAGAGTTTTCTGTTTATATATGTGTTATGTTTTAATGGGGCAGGAAAGTTTATTTCATCTGGCAAACAATGATAACTATGATGCAGAGTTAATTGGTAAGATATTTAAGATGATTATTCTTTTAAGGTTTGAAAGAACCTTCTAAAGTCTTTTAATCTACTTTCTTCAGAGTCTCTTCCAACTCACCCCAGGCATAAAAATCTATATATTTTAAAGACAGAATATGGAATTTTCTATAACTTCCATATGTAATCTATGCCAGTGTTTACAAGCCCCACAGTCATGAGATTCTAAATGAAAGTTTGTGCTTAAATATGCATGCTTCAGCTTTAGTTGATTCCTAAGTCATATGCTTCCAAACCACTGTATGTTTAAAGACAATGAGAAGTTTATCTTTTGGCTTTCTCTTTCTTAAGCTAAGGAATGACAATCTCTATCAATATTTCTTCTTTCCCTTCAACTAATACACATCGGGTACCTTCCAAACACTGGGCACCCAGCTCACAATGAACACCCCACAATTTCATATGATCTTCACGTCGCATCTCTAGGACAGAACATTAAGTGTCTTCATTTGAACTAGCCCAAGGTTACTCACCAATGTGAGTTAATATTTGATTCCATATTACTTACTTTTCTACTGTGCAGTTATCTGATTTTACATGTTTATTCATCTTCACACTTTTACAGCATGATAAAAGATTTCTGGACAGTCAGAACTATGTGTTCCAGTCCTAGCGATTCTACCATTTTCTGAGTGACCTTCACATCTCTGGTTCTCTATACTTCAGCTGGAAATAAAGTACTGGCATAGATACTCTCTATGGTTTCTTACAAATCTATAAAATCTGTTATCCCAACGTCCTCATTAGACTCATTGGCCTAAAACCTGAGAACGAAAAAAACAAAGCTGAGACGGCAACTATCAGATGGAGAGTTTTGCTGCCCCAATGCCTGCAAGCGGTGGTTGCCAGAGAGTCTGGGCAAGTTTCCATTTTGGAAATTTCTCAGGACACTGAACCTCCAAAGAATTAAGTCCTTTCTCATAGCGTGGGGGACTTCACACTCTCTATTCTTAGGAGTTCTTTTGCTAGTGGCATTTCTCATTCTCTTAAGCAGCAGTTATATGAGTAAAGTTGCCAGATAAAATAAGGGATGCCCAATTAAATTTTAATTTCAGATAAACAAAGAATAATTTTCTATAATAAATATGTTTCAAATATTGTATGAGACACATTTATAGTAAGGAGCTCTATCAGCGACTCTGTCCTTGAAAATATGCTTAGAGAACGGAAAATTTCTTAGAAGAAAACTTCAAAAGGTCCTAAAAGCAAGTCCTAAATTGACAGACCAAAATACTTCCCTAATTCATGAGATAGTGAAATGGAAGTTCTGTGTAAGAAAATCCGATGTTTCACAGGCTCTCAGTGCAAAGTCTTGAAACACCCAGAGTCTGCATCTTCAAATAGGTCTTGTTAAAAAGCAAAATTACGGCTGAGCAAATCTGAAGATCTAATTGGCTTTAGCATCCCATCTAGCAAACAGAAAGGAGCTCTGAAGGCCTGTATGAAATGGAAGGCTTGTATAGGAAGAAGGAAGAAGGAGTAAGAAAAAAGTAGGATTCCTCGTCTTTCTTTGGGAAGTAGGAAGGAGGGTCTATGTGGCAAATTACTTCTCTAGTGCTAACCAGGTAACTCCAGATTGACTGGTTAAAGGTCACATTCCTGCAAGAAGCTAAAACTGCAATTAAGTCTTGATTTACTGATATGGGGTTAGCACAGGCATTCCATTTTGAGCCTACTTTTTTTTTTAAAGTCTCAACCTCCATAGGATAAGGACCATGATTCAAACTTATTCTATTTGTATGTCAAGTGGAAGAAAGCTTGCTATTGTTAATGACGTGGTTTAAAAGAAAAGAAAAAGATTATCTTCCCTCTTCTCCTTGAAAAAACAATTAAAATTGATTTGAAATTAAGAGCTTGACTTTCAAACCATATGTTGTTTTTAAGAGTCAAAACTCTAAAAGGGTTTTCTTTTAAAGTTTCAGCATTTAATTGAAATCACAAAAGAACTTCATTAAGCACTTGATACTTGAGTTCTAACTGAAAAGGTTATGCTTCCCTGCAGAGAAGAAGCATAGAGGTAATTATGGGCACTGCCTACTAAGTGAAAAAAATAGCCATTAAAAAAATAAATGTCTCTGTTTCTTTCATTTTTTTCTTTATTTTAATTTCTTCCCAATTTGATTTTCAGTAAAATTGGGAATTGAGAGAAAAATTAGTCAAAATTAGAAAACTCGACAGCTCTCTCAGGCAAGTATCCAAAACTAATTCCTTGCTCGAGGGTCTAAAACGAAAAAGGGAGCTGGCCTAAAACATGGCCGAAGTTTGCAAACCTTGGCCTAGTTCAGTCTTTGTACTTAAAATCAAAGCAAGAGAGTTCATTGTGAGTGAAGAAGGATGGGAAGATGGAAAGGAGGCAGTGTTTCAAGGTGCCCTGGGCCACCCTATGCCTCCCATTAACACTCTAGCAGAAAACTGCTCCGTTCTCCTTAAGTGTACAAGTGTCCGGAATCCTAATAGCACTTCCGCGACTTTCAAACAACATTGCATTTGAAACTGCTAAGGGAATACAGAACAAATATCAAGCCCTGAGGCAAAGGTCTTTATTGGCCTCAGAGCAAAACTGATAATAACTACTTTCTGTTTTGAATCTATTCTTATACACCACAACAAGGAAAAGGTGAATATGATTCATTGTTGAAGAATCTGAGTTCCAAGCCTACTGCAGAGAAGAGTTGTTTTCCAAAGTCAACTCAGGAAGTAAAATTAACAAATGGCAAAGGATTTTGTCTCTATAATCTAGCATCTGGCTCTATTATCAGTTGTGATATTTTTACAAATACGTATTATGTATAGGCAATGTATAGGATTACAGAGAATTGTGGCACAAAATAAAATAAATAAATTATAAAGATGCATTATCTTTACAAAGAGAGATCATTCTTCTACCGCCTTTAAAATCATGAAAATAAATTAAGAAACCTGAGGAATAAAACAATCAGTGACTGAAACCCAGGTTAGTAGGAAAAGGTCAGAAAGGACACTTCCACACACTGAAGATCAAAATATAACTTATATTAAATTCTCTTTGAAGAGGAACTAATTTGCCTTTTAAATGGTGAAAAAAGACCAAGCAAGATTACTCGGTAATCCAATGCTCGAGTGCCAACAATCACTTACTTTGTAAATAGTAGGTAAGATCTGTTTCATTTTCAGCCTGTGAAAGACAAAGACATCATAAACTGCTGAGACTGCGAGAACAGTCACTCCTTGTTCTTTCCACAACATGCTGCATCCTGCGCACAGTCCTGTCCCCAGGAACCAGCCCCACGTCCTGGCTGAGTAGCCTCTTGTAGAACAGTGTTTAACGTAGCAGAGCAATGAGAGGAGAAAGAAGAGACTGGCCCCAATATCAGCCCGTCCCACGATTCCTGCCACCGCCTCTGTGTGAATGGGGTGAGAGGCGAACATCAAGCCCGCCATGAAGGTCCAGTATCCGTCCCCAAGGAGTATCTTAGAGAAGCTCGTGAAGAGTCCAGTGACCGCCGCATGTAGTAGGACGTTGACAAGGTGGTAGCTCCAGGGATTCAGCCCTCCGATGGCGTGGTTCAGGCGAAAAGAAAGTGTGCAGAATGGCCGGTACGACTTGTGGCTGCCACTGTGGGTTAGAAGAGTCCCCCAAAAATCATTGAAGAAAATGTGGGTCCATGGCGTTTCTGGGAGAAGGTCCTGATTAGTCTTGATAGCCCGGCTAAAACACAAAATGTTAAAAAAAAAAAATCAAATGTAAAATACAGGAAAAAAAAAAAAAAAAACAAGAAAATATGTGACATTGCTAAGATATTGCCTTCCTCCATAGCTCTGTCATGTGGCTTGATGCTGGGATTCCAGGTAGTATGATTACCATAAATGAACTTTACATACACATTGAATTCAGATCCTCTACTTAATGCTTACTAATACCACAATTAGTGTTGTATGTCTTTTTCTCAAGTTTTCTTCCTTGTTTGAATGTAAAAATGTCTGAAGAATAAATGCAGTTTCTACCAGTGGTATAGGCCTTAATGCAGAGGTTGCTAAACAACTGCCTTAAAAATCACGTGCTATACTAGCTAAAAATGCAGATTTCAGGCCCCAGGTTGATGTAAGGCCTGAGACTATGCTTTTTTAAGAAACACAGCCCCAGGTGATAATGGTTCAGAGGATACACTTATAGCAAGAACTAGGCCCCTACTAGAAATAAATTTTAAATAGAATATCTGTGCCCAAAGCAATGCTTCTCACACATAACAGGCAGGTTCTGATTCAGTAGGTCTGGAAAGGAGCCCAAGATTCCCCATTTCTAACAAGCCCCCAAATAACACTGATGCTACTGGTCCTTGGATCACACTTTGAGCAGCAAGAATCTAGAGAGCTGGAGATAAGAAGAATGTCTCTCCATGTGTCCAAATGTTTCCGTTCCTCCTACATTCCAGTAAACTTAGCTGTTCCCCTTCTGAGATCTCATAGGACTTAATGTCATCTATACTAACTGCCATAACATGGCACTTCAGTGTCTCTTGCTTTTGAGGATTATAGCTCTAGAT
Organism: Pteropus alecto; assembly: GCF_000325575.1. Lineage (NCBI taxonomy): Eukaryota > Metazoa > Chordata > Mammalia > Chiroptera > Pteropodidae > Pteropus > Pteropus alecto. The sequence continues at coordinate 16,867,408 of NW_006443138.1, read as the reverse complement.
TTCCAAACTTCAAAGAGGAAGAAATAACCTAGTATTTGCTGAGCACTTGCTATCTGCCAAACACCCTGCTGGTCTCCTGGGCCGTACCTTCTCATTTAATTCTTAGAATAACTGATAAGGTAGATATTATTATCTATATCTCTCAGGTGAGGAAATTATCATCGAGAAAGTTTAATTAATAATGATCCCAAAGTCACACAAGTTGGAAACAGCAGGGTAGAGTTTCATGGCCCATCCTCTTTTCACTATAATGGACTTCTCAAAATGTGATCCACACACCACTGGGAGTACAAGAAAATACACCGATAAACCTTGTAAAACTTTTAATGGTTATATTTGTTTTAATGTGTATTTGAAATAAAATTTAATTATCACATCAAAGCTAGATTTCATGGATATTTGCTCAGAATGAAGCTGTTAAAAATTTAAAAGCCAATGTAAAGACAAATATTAAGGAATCCACAGTACTAGGATACGCAGATAAGGTACAAATGACGGTAGCACATAAATGACACAGTTTGGAGGATTCCTGCTCTATGTCATTTTACCTTCCAGAGAACACGGTGGCATCTTGAATCTTTTGTATTCCTAGTGTACTTATCTCTGTACTTACAGAACACAAAATAGGAACAAGACTAAGAAGGAAGTAGGAATGAGACATTTAAGGTACCTACTGCCTAACTAGAAACCTCTTGCCTAGTCTAATGTCAGGGCTTTTTAAGGGAGTGTGGGCATTTGTGAAGCTAAAGAACATGTAGTGGGTGACCACCTTGATGATATTTACCGCTAACCCCTCCACCAGTCCTGCCTTTCACTCTAAAGCAGGAATTTTTATAAAATGTTACCAAATATCAGGCTGCAAAAGCCCTGTACAGAGGAGAAACATTCCTGAGTCCCAGCTCTGTCATTTGTTGAGTGTCTTCAAAAATAAGGACATACAACAGAGATTCAAACAGATTAAGAAAACTATCCAAGGCGACACAACCAGCTGAAACAGCAGGGTTAGTGGTTAGTGTTCCAGTTGAGATCAAATGGCTGGCTGGGCAAGGCTGGTTTTCAACTGCTTTCTAAACTGTTTCCCAATTAACCTTTCTGAGCTCATTTCTGTGATAATAGTTTTACTTTGAAATCATTTAACCAATACTTGTAATTCTTCATTTATCTTCTATGTCAAGAAGCAGAGAACACTGCTTTGCAGCTAGCTGCATGAGTGTTCTGGAGAACCAGTACAAATGACGTCTCAACTGTTAGCTGCTGTTGTTATTATTCTACAAAGACTGAGGTACAACTTAGAAAAAGTCTCTTATTAAAGTATGCCTGACTTACAACCTCTGAAATTGGATGCATTTGGGCATTAGAATGAAAACAGACTGATCAGTAGTTGATAAGTATCTACTCTGTGCCAAACATCATGTCAGTCCTTTTACAACTACTTAGGATAAATAATTGACTTTTCTAGATGCTCAATAAAAAGGCAGAAGGTCTGTTAAAATTATGTCTTAAAAAATACTCAATGTGGCAGGGATAGTTAGTTCCTCTCCTGTGTCTATTTTTCCCCTTTTCTCTTATAGCACTTCTGTTTAGCACTGGGTATACGGTCATCTAGAAAAAAATATTTCATTTCCTATCTTCCCTTGCTGCTAAATAGGGTCATGTGACTAATTTTTGGCCAGTGGAATATAAGCAGAGTTCTATGCATTATTTCCAGAAAGTGTCTTTAAGAGAAAAAACTTAGCATTCTTCCCCTCGACCCCTCCTTCCTTCCTGCTAGAGGACAGATGTAATTACAGATGTAATAGCTGGAGTTCTAGCAGCCGTCTTGGCCCATAAAGTGTCCTTAGGAACAGAAATCAAGCCTAGAACAGCACAGCAATAAGACTGAAGGAAACGGAGTTTCTGTCATCTGTTATGGTAAACCATACTGGCCCTGGGCTAACTACCTCCTCATTGCGTGAATGTAAGAAGTAAATTGCTATCTTGTTTACACTGAGATATTTTTGGTGTTAGCTAGTGGCAGCTAAATAGTCATAGCGAAATCCTTTGTTCACATAAGACCTACTATATCACAGTAGTTTGACTTTTCATTTTGATTTTCATTTTTACAAGTCTCTGTGTATTGACTGAGTATTAAATGAATTTCCATATAAATTGGCTTTTAAAATATTAGAAACAGATGTTATTCTGGATCCATTAAATTAAAACACCCTGCTACGACATTCATCAAACCCAGAAGTAATTGCTTTAACTCGATGGGTTATAATTAAAATTTAAAAGAAATATGAAAAACTGCCAAACAGTGTTGTCAGAGAGCTGATTTCAAGAAATTCAGAATGAAAACTCAACTTGCCTCCACTAAACATTAATCTAGGTATTGATGTGAATTTCTCTAATATCAATGCAGAATCGCTCATACTATCCAAGTCAGGGCAGTGAAAAGCTCAATAGCAAAGCATTATGGGACAAGGCTTTCTAGTGCAGTGAGAAAAGCTAGAAAGCAAACTGTAAGACAATTCTTCACTCCTTCAGTGGCAGATACATATAGGATGGTGAACCACTTTCCCCATACCAGGTTTTCTACATTACTCAGGTTTTCTACATTACCCAGAGTTTTCTTCCTTACCCAGGGTTCATCACCATAACTAACTCTGTAAAGAACTTTTGAGAAAAAAATAAAACCCAAACTTTTAAAAATCTGTTCAAATCTGCCAGAATTTCTTATATTTGTAGCACTACATCTAGTAATGTGAAGCCGCTAACAAGATATACTACACATCTAAAAAATATATAAAATTAACAAATCTCATAATTTCACTGTGGGAAAAAACTTTGATGAGGCACAGCCTTAAATTTTCGCTGCAGAAAAAGAAAATTAAAGGACAAACAGTGTTAACAAAAGTGGAAGAGCGAGAGAACACCTCACCCATGTGCAACACATACTTTACGAAGGGAGAGTTTACTGTGATAAAATCCTCTGATGGCTGTCATCTGCTTAGGCAGGTTTTTATTTAACCAATGAACATATGGTAAAAGAACATGAAATAAGACTAAACTGTACTGGGCTTTAGAACATAAGTCATGTCACACATGTAAGTCAGTGATTAGAGATGCATTACGCATCCCTGACATCATTTTAAGAAAGATACAGACCAAAATGGCTTTAATAGAATCTGAATAATCTGCCAGCAAAGGTAAGGGTAGTCATTCAACACTGAGCATAATCGATTTTCATCCATTTGCGTATTCTCACAGGAGTCCAAAATGGAAATAGTAAAACCTCTTCTGCTATTTCTCAGCTAATGAAAAAACTTAATTCAAAACAAAATTTCATGCAGATATAATTTCTGAGGTTACTTCTGTGAATTGGTATTGAAATTCAGAAAGGCACTAAGGAATTAGGAAATTTTCCACTCCGAGAAAGGTGAAGAAAATCAGAGTGGCAGATGTGAAGAAAAAACAATTGTGAGCAAGATTCTCCAGAGAATACATGACTGAGAGACCGTCTTTTGAAGCAAAAAGATCCAGTCTCTCAGGTCTTCAAGGAGGTCTTAAAACTGTTTCCCATTTTGTTCATTTGCAGCCCTTTGTTTTTGCTGCCTTATGCTTTTTCCTTTAGGAAATGTTGACAAAGGCCAATGCTATTGTAAAATTGATGAATGACGGGACCCTGCCATCCAAACTGTCCTTGTGTGTTTCTTCTCTCACTGCTGCTTTTTCTATCCATTGACCTTTTCGGTCACAAGCACCCACATAAATGATGACCATTAGTCATCTGAACAGGAATGATGCTTAGATTCTTCAAACAAATCAAATGACACACTATTCCAAAGTGCTTTCAATTGTTCTACTGAAAGGTAAGTAAAGGCAAAACTTTAAAAATGGCAAAGAAAAAAATGTTGTAGCAATGGGTTGAAATTTGCTCTCCAAGAGAAAGAAGGAAGAGAATGGCCTTTATTAACCTACCTGCTTCTGAGCTACCCAAGCATGCCCATCTACACCTAGGAAGGGCAGTGGAATGCAGTGGTTAAGAACACTGATTCTGGAGCCAAATAGACCAAATAAAGTTCAGGCTATGAGACAGTGGACAGAGTTACTTCACCTCTTCGTATCTCACATTTCTTATGTGTAAAAGAAAGACAATAACTGTACTTGTTTTATAGAATCAATGCTAGGAGTAAATGAGTCAGAAAGCAAAAAGCATACTGTTATATGTAATATAATGTGTATATGTAATGTATGTAACACATGTTAGCTGTTATTATTATCACCAGCAACACTGAACAACTGATGCTAGCCATAAATGCAAATGTAGCACTCTTTTATCATATTTATAGCCTTCAAAATCTACAGATCATGGTCATGAGTATTTCACTTGAGATGTATTTCACTTGAAATTCCTTTAAGCTTTAAAGGCCCTCTCAGAACAAGATAATAAATATGTATGAAGTCTTACCTTGGTCTTTAACACATTACTTTTCTCATTCTCTTATTTTCTGATACCTCTAACTCTCCTTGGCTAGCACCTCTTCACATTTTCCCCCCAAATGTGGATGTTTCTCTTCTGGTTCTGTCCCCTAACTTTCTTTCTCTCTACACTTTCCACCTCTGGTCATCTCCAACACCTGCAACTCAAGAGATGCCTTCTTCATCTACACCTCAAGCCTGAGTGTCACTCATGAGCCTACACTTCTAATAGCCCACGTAATATTCACACTTGAGTGGAAAAAAAGAGTAACGGAATCCTGGTTCCCCTACTAACACCACATGTGTTACCTTTGGCTAGTTAGCCTCTCTAAAGCTCAACTTCCTTGCCCAGGGTTCATAGATAATAATGCTTCTCAAAACTGTTGTGTTGAAGATCGAATAAGGAAATATTAACTGAAAATGTTTGAAAAATAAATAACTTTGTGTAATGGATACTTGCTATTTTCTTGGACCTCTTCTAGTTAACAGTCTCCTGTTTTTCCTTTTGAGAACAGACAACATCCACTCTCAGTCCATGTGGATAGGGTAAGGTGCCCTCACCTCCTGATGAAGATCATCAAATGACTTGGCAGAATCCTCATTCTTGGCCACAACAACTGATTTAGTGGCCAGCCTGGCAAACCAGAGTCAATACAGCCCCAACAATGTAATTAGAAATGGCATCTTCATTTGAGAATGAGATGAAATCCTAGGGCTACTCGAGGATTCCCTGAAGACAGAGGCTACCTAAGAATGAAGGCAACTCAAAAGAACCCAGATCAGGGAGACAAAGAGGTAATTCCTATGCAGCTGGATCCCATCATGCCTGAAGCTAACGCTGTTAAATAAGCCAATGAATGCCCCACCCATAAGCTAGTTTAAAGAGTTATTCTGACATCTAGAATCAAAAGAGCACCAAATAATAAACACTATAATTATCTACTAATGTCATTAGTATATAATGCCCTTACAATATCTTAAGCTTAGTAAGTCTGAATACGAATAATTTTCTTCACAAAACATCTCCTTTTTCATACAAGCCCTTCACTCCTCCATCACTGACAATGAGCTTGCTCATGAAAAAGCCTTCTTTCTTTGCTTCTACAGCTATTTTTAAATTGGTTAAAATATTTTAAAGCTGTTCAGGACCTCAGAGAAATCCAGCTCACAAGTTTCCCTTGAATCTGTGTCTAACTTTGCTTTTCTACTACCTTCATCAGGCTTTCATTATTCCTACCTGTACTGTTTTGCATGCTTACTTAAATTGCCCGTTCATTTCTCTTTCCTCATTAGGCTCTAAGTCCCCTCAGGGAAGGAATTATGCCTTACATTTTCTCCCAGTGCCCAACACATATTAGGCACATAATAAATATTTGGTAAACTGAACTAAACAGCTGTCCCTGCCTGCTTTCATTCCCCCTTTGATCCATTACACATGCTGTGGATAGAGAAACTTCCTGAAATAAAACACTAACACCAACACTGTTCCACGAAAATCCCTCATCATGCCCTATTTCTTACCATAATAAACACCTTTCATAGCCCAGCATTCATTGCATCCCTATTATGACTTCTAGGCCAATTTCCCATTACTTCTCCACATGTATCCTGAGTCGGACAAACTTCACAGCCTATAGGTCTTTGCTCAAACCATTTCTTCCCTTCCTCTGCCTGAACTGCTGTTCTTCAACCAGTTACATCTGTCCAAATATGCTTCAATCCCCGATGATCATTTGTGAAGCCATGGCCTCCGCAAAGGCCTCCCTAGTTACTGTGAGTATGACTGACTTTGACTTTGAACACTGACTTCTTACAAAAACTATCAGGTATCTCAAATGGGACAACATATGGAATACATTTTAGAATGAGCAGGAAGAGATGTATGCTTTGAAAAGGGGCACGAGTGATTTTAATATTCTCTCTTCCATCCCTTACTAAAAATCATTGTCCAATAAAATGGACTGATTCTGTTGTAAGAAAATTATTCACTCACTCATTTATTCACTCAGTATTGGGCTAGGCACTGTGAAGAGCACTGCAGATAGAACGGAAAGCAAAATAGATTCCCTGACTTTGAGAAATGTTCAGCCTAGTAGAGGAGGCAAGTAAGTGTCCAGGCAATCTCCTTGGGATATGATAAATACTATTCTAACCTGAATCCTGACTGCGATTGGAGAACACAGAACAGACTCCTAGGAAGCAGTCTTAGAGGGTCAAAAGTTTCTTGGAGAAAAGCATATCTACCTAAGTGGAAAGAGTAAGGGAGCTGTGAAGATGTCACCAGACTGGAAGCCAATATTTTTAAAGGCTGTATGACACAAGAGAAGGTGGTAAGCTTGGGATCTGAAAAAATATGATAGGTTAGTTTGGCTAGAGTGAAGT
>NW_006443138.1:16817868-16860547 GCF_000325575.1 Pteropus alecto | reverse complement strand
GGCATTACTCTGTCCTGCACTATTGTCCTAGATGGGACGGAGAGGACTGTGGCTGCACATCAGTCTTCTTCATGGCCATCAGGTTTGATTTGGTTATTGTCTTGTTAGAACTTGCTTTACCTCCCCAATGCATAGTTAACTCCTAAATAGTAGAAAAACATCCTATTTATTTTCTGGAGCCTAGCACACAGTAGGCACTCAATATAAATTTGAAGAACCAAATCTGAATTAGAAATGATTGGCACTGATAGGCTGCGCTCATCTTTTAGAAAAATTCTACATTGTTTTAAGTATATAGGGGATTATCGCTTTCATTTAAAAGTAGTTCACGCACCCTGGGCACTAACCTTTGCTAACCCAATGATAATTATCTATGGAAACCATCAGGTTAACTGGCTTACTCAAATGTCTTTGGCCCTCATTTGCCACTTAACCTATAATTCCTTCATTAGAGTCCCTCTTTAGAGACAAACCATTATATTTTGAAAGTTCCACTTGGCTAACGTGAAAGGGATATGAGAGAAATACTATAACATCTAGAGCTTGCCTTAGTTTTGAAATAAGCCACATACTTCAGATTCCTAGATTAACGTAAGGTAGAAGAAGTAAATTTCAGTGTATGGTGCTGAACTGTTGGGGACAGTGTTAGCTTTCTACTTCCCAGTGGAAATGGAAGGTACTATGCTCTAGGCATGAATTTATCATTACACCTGTAACACTTTACTTATTTCTATCTCGATCTCCCCTATTAGATTCTAAGTTCTTCAACGGCAGAGATGATGACTTCCTAAGCGAACGACACTTGAATTTTTTTTAATTGTCGCCATATAGATGTTGAATAAAAAGAGGCCACAGAAAGTAACCAAGACCCTGTTGTCAGACATCCAAGGGACAGGGCCCCCAAGTAACCATAACTAAGAGAATATTCTCAGTGGACTCCTCTTCCATCCCTTTAGGAGTTTTTCCTATAAGATTCTGTTTAAATGTGGCCCCTGCTGCAGCTGAACTAAACTCCAGAGCTGTGAGAAATATATACCTCTCATAAAGCTTCTTGCATAAGGCAGCTCCTTGTTCATCCCAAATCTAGAGTTTGCCCAGACCCTCTCTTCTCTCAGTGGAAGAAATGAGGAGGAGGAATCTTGGCTAAATATTTTGAAAGTACCTTTAGTTCCTCAGATGCTGCCATTTTCAGAATTTCCATGGGAAATACTCAAGAAAAAACTCTGACCCTAAAACTAATTAATAATCAATTTAAAAGAAAGCTGATTATTTAAAATTCAAACTTCAGTTACCTAAAGATGTTTCAAAAGTATTTATATGAAAAACATTTTGCAAGATTAAAGCAAAAATTAATAGCATGAGATTATGAGAAAAACCATGCTCCAAGCATTTAATTTCACTGATTAAAAGAATCCTCTACCTTAATATTAGCTTCTTAACAACTCAAAATAATTTTCATTGCCTTGCAATTTGCTTGATGAAATACATTAATATTTCCTACATAATTATTTGCTCACTATATCCGTATCATGTCATCTTAACATTAATAAAAGATTACTGAATACCTCACCTCCTTCTCACTGTACTAAATTGAATCAGAGTCTCAACTTAAACACTGAATGAAAATATCTTTATTCCTAATTTTTCAGACTTAAAATTAGTAACCACTAGAAGAGGTACTATAAAGTTTTTTGTTCCTATAAGTTCATTCAAGTATATGAACCACTTTAGTACACTACTCTATATAATTTATGAATTTAAGTCAATTTCATGGGTTTTCATAAATTCATAGATCTATAAAAAGGTGATTAAAAACTTTTTTACATATCATACCATATCCCTTACAATGGGTTTTGAGTATTAGTGATATTTGTAAAGTAAGACTAGTTCCTTATTATTTTTCTATTTTAAAATAATTACAAATATTTGATTATTTTTATTATCATCAGATTTTTTTTATTAAGTTCAAAGCTTTCAAAAATAAATGGTTTCTATCAGCCACCCAGTTCCAAGAGAGAAATACAAGTATAACCATGAAGATTCCAATAACACCTATTTTTTACATGATCTTGTTCTACGTGCTTTTTACACATCTTTGTGCTTAAGGATTTGATTATCCAAATGTACTCTAAAAAGGTGTTGTGGCAAGCTAATACATCTCTTCAGTTAAAATACTGGCCTTAGTGCATGAATGTGCTGTACAACTTTCAGAACGGATACACTACAATACATGGTAGTTTTCCCAACTACACAAGTATTACCTCATTTTAAAAAATCACGTCCTTGAAGAGGGGTCATAATCTTCACTTAAGGGAAATAGGAAAAGTATCTTCTGGCTATTACTACTGCTCGTGAACCCACTAAGGTTCCTCTGCCTGAGCACAGCCAGACCATGAAGTTAGGGGGAAAAAATTTTAAATGAGACACTAATATGCTCTAAGAAAACAGGTACTGGGAGTAGGAAGACATTCACATTGCATTATCCAGATGTCTGGCCTATCGTTGGCCTCATTCCTGTCTTCTCTGAATTAAGTCTTAACCAAGTCACCTTTCTTTATCCACACCTCTCCTTCAGCCAAAGAGAAGAGCCAAGATGCTTCTTCTAGCCAAATGTTTGCAATGATCCTTCGTCTTCTCTACTTAAAATTTTCCACATGTCGCCAATGTATCCCTCACAGGTATCCATGTTATAATGCCATCTCGCATTTGTGTCATGCTTTTATACATTACAAAATGTGCTCATAGTCATGATGATCTTGAGCCTTTGTCACCACCCTGTGAGTAAGCAGATGTGAATGGATGTGAACGTGAGAAGCTAAGAATCCTGCCTCAGATAATCTCATGAGTGAAGATCAGAGCAGCACACACTGAAATTCAAATCTCAGTTCCTGGTCTACTACTCTGTGTCATGGCCGAATTATGCCCCTCCATTCAAATGGTGAATCCCTAATCTCAGTACCTTAGAGTGTAACTCTATTTGGAAATTGGATCTTCAAAGAGGTAACAAAATTGAAATGAGGCCATTAGGGTAGACCTTAACACAATCTAACTGTGTCCTTATGGGAAGAGAAAATTTAGACTCACAGAGAGACACTAGGGGCACATGCACAGGTGAAAAACCACGTAAGCACACAGTGAGAAGGTGGCTATCTGCAAGCCAAGAAAAGGCTTCAGGGGAAACCAAACCTGCCTACACTTCGATCTCGAACTTTTATCCTCCAGGACTGTGAAACAATAAATTGCCTAGTCTGTGGTATTTTGTCGTGGAAGCCCAAACAAACAAATACACCCTACATCATACCATTGTATATAATTACATTCACTACCCTGTTTATCCCCTCAGAGTTTCAGGGAAACTAGATTTCACACAATAGCCATATTTTGCAATAGTATGTCTGGTGCTCTGTTTTTGATGACAGTTTGGGGAGTATAAAAAGTTTTAAGAGGTTGCTTATTCTCACTGCTTCAGGATATGTCTATGTTCTCTACCAGAAAAAAAAAAAAAAAAAAAATTCCTGATCATGTCAATGGGGTATTAATGCTAACTAAACACACTTAATAAAGTACCAGGGCTACTTCATATTCACACTGAGATTGACAAAGCTTACATACATGTTATCTCATTTTATCCTCACAATACACTATAAAATATAAAGCTAAAGCTGGAGGGGTTAAGTTAGTTAAAGAAGAGCATAGACTTAACAAGAGGCAGAGAAAGACCCTAAACACTGTTCTCCAAACTACTCTATTTAACCTTCAAAGCAGCTCTGTTCCTCCACATGTACAATAAATCTCCAATGAGAAGTGTTTGTAAGACGATTTGAAAGTAAAACCCTAGTCTATTATTGCATTTTGTCTGGAATCCATATATCTGCCCTCAAGACTCAATAAAGTTACCAAAAAAAATGCTTTTGTACCATATTCTTTTAATTTCTGCATTTCAAAAAGAAAGTCTTCTTTTTACACTAAGGAGTCTTGGAAAACGTGAGTCAAAGGAAGGTGTTAGTTGTCTTCTAGTGACGGGTGAAAAAGCCAGCTTTATGAAAGCCAAAAACTAACCTATAATTTCATATTACAAAATATAATAGAAAACATATTCTGGCAGAAATTTTGCTGCCTGCATCCCTTTTCAACTATAAAATCGTTACACACACACACATACATCTGAGAAAGATCAGACTTTGAACATATTGCAGCAACATACACGCACAACATGGGAAGTTTCAGCAGGGCTGCCTGTGATGACAGGATACACAGACATCCCTACCATAAAATCAGCCTCACAGCTAAATCAGAGAGTCTTTTTGGACGCAAGAATATATGAGCCCTGATGAAAAACAGGCAAGGAGGAAAAGACTCTAATTTAAAACTAACACAGATGAGCCTACACAAAGTACCCAAACATTTGGTCCACAAACCACCAGCAATGCTCTAATTTGTTGTGGAAGGCAAGAGATATTTCATCCAAGAATAAGGAGAGAGAAAGATTTGCTCCACCATGAAAATTTATTGGCATTCCAATATATAATACTTTCTAATATAGATGTTATTCATTGACCAAACTTTAATATTCAAGAAATAAATTAAACTTCAGGAAGCCCTACCACTTTTGCTCTGTAGCTCTTTAAATAAATCACGTGGTAGGCACTCAAAATACACATGCTGAATGTTAAATGAAAACTATCAGTTTGTTCAGATCTTGGGTTATGAACAAATTATGAAGCACTGACATGCTCCTTTAAGGATCTTAAGCATGGAATATTTTACTGTTTTGCTGACCCCCAAATTTTCCACCCTGGAACAACTCGATATGAAGAGTGTCTTCTTTAGCACTATGACTGCTAAATCAGCTAACCTCTCTAAGACTGGAAATCCTCAAACCAGACCACAAAATCATCTTTGTTCAATCTTGACCATCACTACCGTCACTGCACATAATTTGTCACCCTAGTCATTGCAAATAAAAGAAATGTTTTTCAACATACAAGTAACTGTGCTAATTTAATAAATTCACGAAGCATGAAATGAACAAGCAGAACCTAAGTTTAGGAATGGAAGATAGCATTCATTCAGCCAAAAGAATCTCAGTATAACATCTAATTTTTTACTCCTATCTGTAAAAAAATATATATATCATCTTTATCTCAAGTTACTCCTAATAGCCACGCTAAGTGTTAAACACATACACTCACACTTTAGAGTAAGCCAAATCTTGATTCAAATTCTTCCTCCTCAACTTATTAGCTATATGATTTAGTTCTCTCTATAAACTGCTGTTCCTGGTATAAAATAATGTATCTAAGATAAGCACACATAGCTGGTGATTAACAAATGACTGTCACTACAACAAATCACCTCCCTTGTTTTCCTAGGCTCCATAAAAGAGCACATTTTTCTGAAATGTTGGTCAATATCACCACATCTCGCACATTCAGTTACTGGTGTCATTTACTTTTTCTCTTAGCATGTTCTTCAGGATCTTTGACCCTGTCTCCCCCTCTGCACCTATGTGAAATTGTACCTGTATTACTCCTAAGTTATGCCCATCAGCCAATCTAAGAGCACAAGAATGATGTTCACAACATCTAACTCATCTGGGAGGATCAATGACAGCAAGGTTAAGCGAAGGGATCAAAAAGCGTAAGAGAAAGAGGAGTCACAGGACTTATGGCATAGTGCACAGCTAATTAGAATATTCTGAGAAGCAGCCTCTTTGGAAGGATAACAGTTGATTATTACCAAAGAACCTGTGCTTGGTATTTCTCTTTGACTTAAGATCATCAATTCTAAGAAAACAACTATAACGTGATCTTCAAACTGATATTTTTAGCTACCCAAAGTCAATTTTTTTCTTGCACAAAGTAGAAAAAGAATTACTCCAGTCATTTGCAATCACACACATACACATCATTATGTTTTCAAAGATGGCAACTTCTAAAAAGGACACTAAATATTAAACTTCTTCTATCTTTGCTAATAAAAAAATAAAAGTCCACATAACATTTGAAAATGTCCTCTTTACCAAAGGCAACCTTATGCATGTGGGCAGTAAATAGGCTACAATTTGTGATGGCTTGGAACACAATCTAGAAGAGTTTAAGATGAGAAATATGATCACCTTATGAAGAAAGGCAGTCACACAATCTGTCATGGTCACTCCATTCAGAGTAGATGGGTTTTCACACTGAAAAATTAACATTAAATGTTGCCTTGGGGAGGATAAAGAAATAGGCATTCCCAAATACTATATTGGTCCTGTCTTCCAACGGTTTCTTTTCTGAGGGCATTCTGGAGAGAAGTTCAATCTTTCTAATGAGAATATAACTGTACAACAACTCTCCAAGGGCATTTACCTCTTTTAAAAGGAACTCTAAACTCTGCTGTCTTTAAAAGGCAGTAGGTCACTGGGAAAAATCATTTTTCAAAGATCCAGTGAATCGGCACTCTGCTTTTAGCCAGCCATGGGGATAAGGCGTGCAGTCCCAGTAACAGATTCGTCTTTAATTTTTAATGGCTGTCCATTCCAGGGCTCCCAAGTGGAATCAGTGACTTACTCATGGCATCATAAGTAGCTTGGACTGTGTGTATGTATGTGTTTCAACAAAGCGGGAAGGAAAAATCATCCATCAACTATTTATTTTAGATGAACATTTAATAAAGTTTACAAGAGTATACATAAAGGCATCTTCCTATCCATCCCAAAAGGAAAGAAAAAAATAATAATCTCATCATTGTCACTGCTCAGAATTTAAGTGAAAAGAAACCCCCTAGAAGGGAAGGCACATGTTTTTTATTTCCCATTCTGAAAGTGCACACAGGTATGAGCATGTTCAAATGGCAGTGAATTCATCTGGAATGTGGAAGACCATGGAGTTCACACATATAAAGATCAACAGTTGTTTTAGAAATTAACTACGCCGCATCTTAAACTTCTACATAAGTTCTAAACTGATCCAGGTGTTATTATCAGGGTAGAAACAGATGCAGTCTTAGCACATTAAACTGTGAATCCAGCTCCAACACTGCTTAATGGGCTCCACATGCTGAAAATGATCATCATGGTGAGAAGTGCGCTCAACCAAAAGCCAAACTTTCAAACAAAATGAGAGTTTCATTAACTACATTATGATCACACACAACTAATCTGGGACTAACACTGTTTTTACACCGATTATGGTGCATTAGTAGTTTCAAGGGCAGGAAAAGATATTAGGAGATCAATGCAACATCAAAGCAACAAAACCACTGTTGTCACAGAGGTGTTGACATCATGACATCAATGCTGTCCCTACAATAAAGTCAGCACTGGTTGGACCAGCCTGTCTTACCTTGTGATTCTATCTGATTCCCCAAAAGTGGCTAGAGGAAGTGAGATGAATGATGGGGAAATTTATGTAATAACCACTATTATAATCTATGTATAGAACTTTCTAGTTTTCAAAGCATTTTTACTTGCATCATGTTATGTCACAAATGCTCTTCCCATCTTTTTAGTGGAGAAAATAAAGACTCATCCAAGATCACATCGTCAGTAACAAGCAGAATTCAGAAAATATCAGACCAGTGGACTGGTGTTTTAGTGCTACTTTTGCTACTTCACAGTGTCTCCAGTCATGAAATAATGCACTGGGGAGGTCTCTGCCCACATTCCATTTGCAATTCACCAACCAACAGACAAACAAACTTGGGTTATTCTAGAAAAATAATACACAATAAAAGAGTACAACTGTGTTTTAGTCAATTCCCTTTAGCCCTCCCCATTTCTTTTCCAACTAACAGGTCTAAATGACGCTAAATTAGTGTAACATACTAGAAAGCTATCTGGAATGGAAAGGATTTCACCATGGAGCATTCTGTATTTATTGACTTTTCTATTGACCAAAAAACCTTATGGTCTTTAAACAACTCCAAAAACAGACAATTAAAATAATACCAGACTATTATTTATAGTTTTTTCTACTTCTAGAATTCAACTCTGATGAAACTTAAACTTTTAAACTCTACTGAGAAGTCACCACTGTATATTTCTTAAATTATTTAATTTTTAAATCCATCCTTATTTCCTGAACTTCAGCCTTAGTACTTATTTCACATCAAGCAAACCTCAGTAGATGGTTAACCCCAAGGCAAGTAAGCTTTCAGTAGAATTCAATTTAGAATAAAAGCTGCTACGACAAGTAGGCAACATATGTCCAAATCACATCTCCAGGGGGTTTCAAAAATAGGTATTAGAGTTTTCATCAAAAGATCCATCTGAAAACTGGACTTCTATTTTTATTCTAACATGGTCTATTTTTTCTTTTTGACTAATGTATATATTACACAGACTCAAAACCAAGTGAAAAAAAGGATAAAAAAGAAAAGAAATGATGGCAGAGTAGCAGTAGGAAATTGTGAGTAGCCTTGTGGAGAGAATACCAACCACACAAAATCCCAAACCTTCCTGTCTCAGTGATGGAGGAATAGATGCAGGTTTTGTTTCTCTGTCCTCTGCCTTATACTTATCATGGCAAGAACTAAATCTTGATAATCTTGATTACTGGCAAAAGGGGCAAATTATAGCCCCAAACATAGATATTACTGTCTATATTAGTTTCCTATTGTTACTCTGATGAATTAGCACATACTTAGTGGCAAAAAAAAAAAAAAAAGCACAAATTTATTATCTTACAGTTCTGGAAGCATTAGGTCCAAAGTGGCTTTCACGGGGCTAAGATCAAGATATCAGCAAGATTGTGCTCCTTCTGGAGGCTGTAGAGGAGAATCTAGTTCCTTGCCTTTTCCAGGTCATAGAGGTCATTCCTTGACTGATGACCCTTTTCTCCATCTTTAGAGCCAGCAATTTATTACATCATTCAACCTCTTCTTCCAACATCTCTTCTTCTCTGACTCTAACTCTCCTGCCTCCTTCTTTCCATTTTAAGAACTTTTGTAATTGCACGAGGCCTACCCAGATGATACAGGATAATCTTCCATTTTAAAATTCTTAGTTTTTCACATTCGTAAAGTTCTTTTGCCATGTGAAATAGCACATTCACAGGTTCTGAGGATTAGGATGTAGATATCTTCGGGAGGCCATTATTCTGCCTACCACAGTATCTCATTTTGCTAGGCTTAACCAAATATAGTAATAAGATTCTCAAAATAATTCCTTGACTAAAAGATACAAGGTACTCCATCTCGATAGGCATGCAGAAGCAAGAATCAACAGTGTATATGTGCATATAAATGAATAAAAACTACCACCATTTATTTTCTGCTTTATAACCAAAAGAAAATATGACACAAAGGTCTAGAGCAGCACACAGATAAGACAAAGTAATAAGAAGAATAATGATATGTAAAACAAAGAAACCCCAAAGCTTTTCCTGATTTAAGGTAGAGGAACAATTTCCATAGCAGAGCTCCACGCAGATTTCATCACTCAAAATTCCCTCTAAAATCCTTTATGCACCTCAAATACAATCTAGAGAATTAGAACTTGTAATTATGTAAGTGGCCAATTCATGGATACGGGTTTCACACGTATTATATTATACCCAGGGGTGATACTCAAAATACTAATAAAGAATACAGAATGAATGCTGGCCACAGTACTGGAGCCGGATTTTATAAGACCTCTGCTATGTTTAGCATTAAACTTTAAGTATGGATGGTGGGGAGGTCCCAGGTGACCTCAAGTAAGGGCACGGGATGGTCAAGGAAGACAAGAGCCTCAAGGGGGCAGGAGGCAATAGCTATTTATCCAATTGCAATTGCTATGCCACCGAGAATGGCTAACTAAGTACCCGAACAAAACTGATATAGTTGGTCAATGATGGCCATAGAGAGTATGTATCACATTCCTAATTAGGGAAATAAAGTTAGATGGAAAGGAATGACCACTTGAAAAAAAAAAAAAATGCGTTGATACAATTTTAAGCAGGAAGGAATGACCAGATTAACAGTGCTGTATCCAAACAGATCCTGACAGCATGGAATGACCAACTGAAGTAAACAAAGTTTAATAGGAATAAGGATTAGATCCTAAGATCTAAAATTGGGCCCAAAAACAGCAGCTATAGGATGGGAATATGTGAGTCAGCAACATATGCATGGAAAAATATTTGGAGAGTTTACAGAAAAGGAAGCCTCAATGAGTCAGTATGATGTGGCCACCAAAAAAAAAAAAAAAAAATCAAATGCAAACATAGCCTTAAGTAAAAACCAATACATTACATAATCAAAATGCTATAGTTATCTACAGTAACATTATAATAACCTCAAAACATCTTCTCAGTATTATTATGTATTATAGTTAGCTATTATCACTATTACTACTATCATACATACTAACAATAAAAATGATGACAAATATTTAATTACAATTTTTGTGAGAGATTCTGTAACAGAAGAATTCAAATTTACCATCTACCTCATAGGATTTTGTGAGAATTTAATTAATATCCTCAGTTTTAGAATGATCAAGTAAAACTTTCAAGGTTACCCAATTTCCAGGAACCATTTGGACAGATACCTTAAAACCAGAAAGCATTCAAAGAAGCAAACAAAATGACATGGGAATCTTGGAACCATGTCATTTTGAGAATTTTTAAAGAAAATACAGTAATTCCCCTTATATGCAGCTTCACTTTCCATGGTTTCAGTTAGCCTCGGTCAGCCACAGTCCGAAAATATTAAATAGAAAATTCCAGAAATAAATAATTCTTAAGTTTTAAACTGCACTCCATTCTGAGTAGTATGATGAAATTTCATGCCACCCGGCTCCATCTTGCCTGGAATGTGAATCCTCTCTTTGTCCAGCGTATCCACCTGCATACTCTCTCCACTCATTAGTCACTCGGTAACCTTCTCGATTATCAGATCAACTGTCATGGCGTCGCAGTGCTTCTGTTCAAGTAACTCTTGTAATTGTCTAAAGCTATGTCA
Organism: Pteropus alecto; assembly: GCF_000325575.1. NCBI lineage: Eukaryota > Metazoa > Chordata > Mammalia > Chiroptera > Pteropodidae > Pteropus > Pteropus alecto. The sequence continues at coordinate 16,849,618 of NW_006443138.1, read as the reverse complement.
CGATGCCTACATCATTCACCTCACTTCATCTCATCATGTAAGTAAGCATTTTATCATCTCACATTATCACAAGAAGAAGGAGTACAGTACAATTAGATATTTTGAGGACCATATTCACATAACTTTTACTACTGTTTATTGTTACAATTTTTAAAATTATTTGTTATAGTTAATATTTTATTGTGTCTAATTTATAAGTTAAACTTTATCATAGGTATGCATAGATAGGGAAAAAATGGTATATATAGGGTTAGGTACTATCCAAGGTTTCAGGCATTCACTGGGGGAACGACTGTAGATTTATTTACCCAGTGAAAAGTAACTTAGAAGAGAGAGATGATAAATTTCTTCAAATTACTGAAATTGCATCACACCAAAGAAGGATTAGACTTTACCTATACTTATCATGAAGACAGACTGAGATCATGAAGTTACCAACAGCTATATGTTAAACTATATGGAAGAACTTTAACTGTTAGATGTATCTAGTGATAGAACACATCACCTGAGTGGTTAGCGATTCTCCATCGCTGGAAGTCTAAAAAGAGAGGCAGAATGATCATCATAGAATAATAGATGAAGTCTAGATTAGGCACTCCACATCTTGAGATTCAATGATTCTACATTTCGATAAGATATAACTTCTAAAAGAGATGTTGATAACCAATGTTTCCCACTTATTAGTCATTTATATAGAACCTCCATGATTTCTGCCATACTTATGTACTAATTATACTACTAATTAACTTAATATCTTCCCTTAAATTGCCTCACTTTTATTTTCCCTATTATATTTTGCCTTGTTCTTAACAATATCTACGGACTGCTATGCTACTCATATTTTAATGAGAACCCTTAAAGTAAATATTAAAGTAAAATGCTTATGTGAATGCCTCCTAAAATCAGTAGCACACAGGCCACACTTTATACACACTGTTCTAATTTCTCAGTTACAAAAGTGCATACATATATTTTTAATTAGATATTTCCTCCCCCGAGATCTGAGCTTTGAAAATCACCTTTAAGAGACCTAATAGGTAATTATCATATTTTGATACAGTTCTGGTATTGCTCCTTTGTTTGTTTGTTTTGTTTAAGAGAGGACAGTGGGAAAACATTCCCAGGCCTCCTATTTACTTGGCTGCATTTGCTTCACGTTTTGGAAACCAATTATTCACATAATGGATAACAGTCTTAAGTGTCAAGATCGAGATCTGCTCATCATTAATGTTTCTTAAAGTTGAGCTCAAAAGTCTTGACTACGTTATTGAATTTGTCAATATTCCAATTAGCTAACAGATTAACATCTGTCTATTTGGAGTATTTGTTTGGGATTTCCATTTTCCTTACACATTTTTTGGCAAGATACCATACATTTTGTGAGAATGAAACAACTAAGTGAATAAAGAAGCATCCTGAGGAAACGCTTTTCTTCCACAAGCTTTTCAAGAAAGAATTTCAACAAAGAGCAGAGCCTGAACTACCGAAATCTTAGTTGACACAGAAGCTTTTAGTTGATTTACTTTTAATTGAGACTGCTTTGTAGCCTCACTAGTAATTTTGAAAATATCTGCCATAAACTGAAACAAGGCTCTTAACACATGATTGAGCTTCAGACAGAGTTTCTTGCCTGGCTTTAGCACCTATTTAAGTTAATAAATAATTGTTCAGATGGTTTTATTGATTATGTTGTGGTGAAACAAAACATTTCCCATCTTGCTACCTGAAAAAATAAGCGACTTTGTCATAAAAAACATTCTAGAAAATCTGGCCACATTATATATTCTACTGAATAAAGTTTATTGACATTCTGGAAAAGAAGACAAAAAAGCATAGGGAGGAGGAAAATCCCCACTGAAAGAAAGCAGCAGGTCTAACTACAATTAGACTGAATTTTGTGCTAGACTGAAGCCGTGCTGGATAGTCCTTGAATAATACTAAATCTCTTAGATAGTTCCTTCACCGTTACCCAAACTTTATATTCAGTTTCCATGGGGCCTGGGGTCAGTAGGGAACTGGGACCGAAAATCCGGACTAAAACATTAGCTTCTCAAGACCAATTGGTCTATTACATCTCTTCTGTCTTTCATCCCTCTTTCTTCCTTTTAAAGAAGCTGTTTCATTTCTCTGAATGACAAATTACGTTAAAGCTATAATTCAGAAAATAGAAAAACTTTCTGCTCCAATTCAGAAGCTGCTTTAAATTAGTAGCTGCCATTGGCATGCAATTTATTTGTAGTGAAGACTTGCGTCTTTCAGTAGATGATTATTTTCTTGGCTAAGCCTTATAAATTAATGAGTTAATAAAACTTCACCACTGTTTTGCAAAAGAAACTTTGTTGGGATTATAGAAGATATACTCTAGGCAATAACGTAGGACAAATTATCACTCAGGACAAAACATAGAGGTACTTTTAAGTCCCTTACTAAGGTAACATTTGCGATATATATAATTGATAAAACAGTCCATGGTAGTACATTATTTATTCAGCCTGAAAAATTGCAGTACAAGTTCCACTTATAAAAGAACTGCGTACATAATTATAAATGGCATTTGGATCTCAAATAAAATGTACATAAAATATGGCCAGGGTAAGAAAGCGGGAATAATGACACAAATTTAGTAAGAAATTTTACTACACAACTCTTTGGCTTGCAAAGTTATATTTTAGAATTTTCTTCTTAACTTCATAGCCAAATGAATTCAGCTACATGGCTAGTACAAGAAAATAATCCAAGACACCAAGTATGTTTGATTCCATGAAAAGAAATGATTAATAATCTGGCTGCTCAGCCTGAGAAGCTCATCTAGATTTTCAGGTAACTTCAAACTAATAATAGTTGGGTATTACACAAAGAAATATTCCATATAACTCATTTCCTATCAATTATCAAGGCAATCCTGAGCTATGAATCCAATTTTAGTCAAGTGATGACATCCTACTACTAAAGAATGCAAAGAGGACTTTAATATGTCTCAAAACTTTTCTTAACACAACTTGCAGCCTTACCAAAAGTTGATAGTGCAATCCTTTAGGAGATTCTTGAGATTCAATGTTATCATTGTACTGATGACATTTCAGAGTCTCTGATCGTACATACATAAATCAAGGACTCGGGGATCCAGTGTCGGCACTGCCACACCTATTTGAACATCTACTTCCCCATCTGGGAAAAATTAAGAGACTGAGATCATAAAGAGTTTGGCCTAAAGATAAAGAGCACAGACAAATCCAAACCTAACAAAATAAGTGACGATCCCATTGCTTTTGCTAAAGATACAGCCCTTCGACAAATATTTACTAAGCACCAACAGCATGCCAGGCCTGTACTACTCGTGGGTTTAGCCCAGGGTCCAGTCAATGACGTGCCCCTCATCCCTCACTTTTCCCATTTTGGTGACTTCCTGGGACAGTGTGATGTATGGAGCTGCAGCCACCTCACAAATACGAAAGAAACAGCCAACATCCGAGAATGGACAGACCACAAGAACCCTGTTATCATGATTAAGTCTCCAAACCAACCCTGAGACCACCTTCCTCCAGATATCTTATTAAATAAATAACCTTATAATAGTTTATGCCACTTTTAATCAGCTGTTATTTGCCACCAAATTCAAAGCAACTGACAATATCCTTATTTATCTATTTGATATTTCACATATATTACTCATCATCCAGAACAAATATTTTTGTAGTATCATTTTTGTAGTATTATTTCAACTATGCTTTTCTTTTAGAAATCAGAGATGTAATTAAAGTTTATTTTTTTAACCTATCTCTATGCCATTCCTCACCTTCCCTTTCAGAATTACCACTATCTTGAAGTTGGTATGATTCTGCACTGTTTGTACATTTTTACTATTTAAATATTTCCCATGTAAAATATATGGTATTGTTTTGTGTATATTTAAAGCTTACTGAAATATATTATAAGCTAAGCCTTATTCTGCAACTTACGTTTTACCCATCAGATTTCTAAGATTTATCCATATTTATACACCTTCTTCATTGTAACTGCTATAGAGTATTCTAAGAAATAAAGATTCTACATCTAGAGATACTGATAGGCATTTAGATTGTTTCCAATTTTTTGCCTGACATGTATTTTTTAGCACAGAAAACTAAAAGCTACTGTTCAGTTTTCCAATTATGCACTAAATAGGAAAAAATTAAAACTGAAGATACATAGTACATCTCCTGGGAGACTACTGGGCATGGTAAAATGCCATAGTAAAAACAAAGGGGGCTACCAGGGCATGCTGTTTGTTAGGCACCACTGTTATTTGATGTTCTACTAACATCATCTCTAGCTATCTGTATGTCAGTATCATCCATAAACTATTCTCATAGCTAAAGGGAATGGTATCATGTGCATCAGTGGGGTCCCACACAGCTAGCTTACTTACGTTGCAGAGACATTTATATTGGCCAAGAGAAGACCAGATCAAGAAGCACTTTAAGGCCACTCTGCTAGGCAGAGACACAAAGGTACAATTATAAAAACACAACAGAATTCAATTTGAGACGATGTTGTTTAGTTTGTGAAAACGTTATTTCAAACTTTCCAATCCTGCACTCAACATTTAAAAACCAAACAGATTCCCCCTAGAGAAAAAGAAGGGAAAGGCAGTCAGGTAGCTTTTGCAGCAAATCTGCACGCTTCATCTGTAACTCTGTTCCTTAAAATGTTCTTAAATATATCCCATTGCTCTTAGGACAAAAAAGAAAACCTTTAACAATGTCTACATAGTTCAGGACTCTATGGCCTCTGCTCACCTTCTGGGCTACTTCTGAGGCCAGTCCTCCCTTGTTATCAAATCTTCAGCCACATCAGACTTATCCTTTCTTTTATGGAGCTCCCAATCAATGCCCTTGGTATCTTTGTAAAGGCCTTCTAAAGCGTCAATTCCCATCTTAATCCTATCCACCTTCACCTGTCTAACTCCCTCTTATCCTTCAAAGTTCAGTTTCAAAGCTGATTTCAGAAACCCTCAGAACATTTCTCAGTAAATGAGGTCAACTTGTTTTGCCTTTATAATATCCATCACAATGATAATTATTTACTTAATGATCACTAGACTATAAGGACTAAAAAGACTATAAGGACTATAAGGCCAGAAGTCACACTTTGTTTTTCTGCCACTATATTCCTAGATCTTAGAAGAGTGCCTAAACATATTAGTTGCTCAAATAATTTCTCAAATCCAATAAAAATACTACAAGCATACTGTCATAGGTTTTGACACAGAGTAGACATTCCATAAATGCTGGCTGAATGCTCTACAATTACTCTGTCCTGACATGTGCACAGTCCATAGTTCCTCTGACATTTACTTTTATTCTATTTTCAAATGACATCAAGATGAATTAAAATAAATTAGGGCAGAATATACACTAAGGGTAACTACATTATAAAAGATCAACCATTAAATATTTATAAATTACAATTTTCAATTTGGCAATTCCAGAATATTGAAATTTAATTTTTTTTTCTCATATTTCCTCTCCCTAAAGAACTAGAAAGAGTGGATCATGTATCACCACCTATGTAGTATATATTTAATATTTATTTATTTATTTAGAGGTATAATTGACATATAACATTATATTAGTTTCAGGTGTACAACATAGTGATTCAGTATTGGTATATATTGTGATATGATCACCACAATGAATCTAGTTGACATCAGATTTACTTAGTTACTTAACAAACACATTTATAGCTTTGTTATGAGCCAGGTACTAAGAACTTTACAAATATGAACTCGTGTAATCTTAAAGATGTTGAACAACAAAAGCAAAAATAATTATATATAAACAGTACTAAGTTGTCTATGTATAACTTATTTTTTAAAGAAATATGAATCTATTAGGGGTGACATTTGCCAAAATTAGCCGATGGCGTGTTTATCAGCACAAATTTCTATCAACAAGCTAGGACCGCTTTCATGCCTCTTTTCTTAAAGTCAATGATCTTTTCACTTGTAAAATATTTTTTAAATACTCACAAAAACCAAAAACTTGGATGGCATAAATTCTCTTTTAAACGAAAACAAACAAACAAAACATTCCAAAAACAAAAGTCAAACAAACAAAACCTTAGCAGATAACCCCTGATTTGCTACTCATAAGCCGTGTAGGAAAAGGCCTTTTCTTATCTACAAATGAGGGATCAGGACAATTGATTATGAGTCTCCCTCAAATTCTAGCGCTCTATATTTCTACAGTATTACCACAAAAATAACTCAAATACTAGGAAATAAGTTTGGTCCTAGTTGTGGATTTACATGAGGACTCTGAAAAGCTTTCTGAATCAATTATGTTTCTGGTTCCTGAATTGTAAGCAAAACAATAAAAATTAAAGAAGGTAGATAAAATTATAGTATAGTCAGGAAATTAAAAGTGTTCAAGACTTACTGCCTAGCATGGACTACCTGGATACCACCTAGAAAAACGGTGTCAAAATAACACAACTCTTGGTCTGCATACTAAATACTTTATTCGTCCAAGTCCTCACATTACCATAACTTGGTTCTATAATCGTGACTAAATATTTTCTCATTTTTATTTTTCTTAAGATTACTAAGAACACTACTGCTTTTGAATAAAACATAATACTTCTGCATGTATTTTAATCACCATATTAGACAGTACATAACTTTCTAAATTATTCCCCCTGAAAATAAGAACTTTCTGAATTTCGGTCTTGACAGTTTTATCTTAACCTCTAGATTTTTTTCCTTAAACTGAAACACCTATCATCATCCTCTGTGTTAGCCAACTTTGCAATTATCTAGATACTATGCAAATGGTCCAAAGATTTTAGGGGTGCTTATGTTAGACCTCAAATAAACTGCAAACATTAGGAGGACAGGAATATTTTATGATGTTTCTTTTTTCCTCTAAACAACTTAACAAAGCCTATCATTCATTGCAAATGCTTAAATATTTGCCTATTTTAAAATATTTCTCCTTAGAGTATATCAAGACCCTACAAAATTAAAAGCATTTGACATATTTATCCCTCTACTATATCAAGCAGACATGGTTACTAGTTGACCCTGTCCCATAAGAAGCTTCTTTACATTCTCATAAAACTCCAGCTCCCTGATCTATTCTTCCATGATACAACAGGATAAAATTTCACCTGCATTATTTAAAGTAAATCATATCTTCAAACTTCACAGAAGTTGCATAGATGTGTCCCTCTTATATTTAAAGGTAGTATCATTTGATGCAAAGAATAAAAAAAGGTTTAAATACCAGCAAGCATGAGATCTATCCTAGCTTGGTCCCTTACTAATAAAGTTAACTTGGGCTATTTCCTTAAGTTTTTGAGTCCCATTTTCCTTAAGTACTTGAAAACAGGGCAGATATTTTAGTTCATGCAACTTTCCTCTTTCTTGCTCTCAACTTACATGAGAGAGGAATTAAGTAGGTATTATACCTTTACAGTTATTAACTCTACACTAAACAAAACTAGCTTACTACGAATACTTAGTTAAGATATCATGGCTAGCTAAATTTCAATGTCTCTGATATTTTATCCTAATATTCCTTTTGGTCACTTATTTACATTAATAGGCCTAGCTACATTATAATTTCACCACATGATAAAATTATAGAGGGCTGGATTCAAGTCATAATGTCAGCAATTTTAGGAATTACTTTATGCAAATCATTTAACATCATCAAACTCCAATCTTTGCATCAGTAAAATAAGGGAATCAGAGCTCCTAAAACCTCTGACTCTAAAATGGATATATAAAAGTTAAGACGAAATATATTGATCATATAAGCCAATTTTCAAAGAAAAGAAAGCCAAACTGCAGATATGAATACTTCACAAATATGGACAGGGCTCCTGGTATTAGGCTTGAAAGCTTCTCACAGGTTTGGTTACCAAAGAGATGTTACAATCTCCAGTAAAGAAGAGTGCATGTCATATAGCCATATTAGAGAGAATTTCAAATAGCTCATTAGGAAGGCCACATACATTCAACCAGAGGAAAAAAAAAATCAGTCCATCCAGTAATTAAGAAATGCTTTCTACTACCACCAAAGATGTGCAATGATTTGAAGCAAATGTTGCTGCATAATTACATATGAACATAATTGAGGCTCTCCATCTCTGCAAATCCTTTTATGTGAGTAAATGATTCGAAATGGAATGCAAAATTAAAAATATCTTTTTTAAGCACACCATTAAAATTATACTTTAGACCCTAAAACTTACCAAGGAACAAGAAAAATCTGCAAAGACGTAAAGTAAAAAGATGCAAAAGTAGCACAAAGTTTAAAACCTTGAAGCTTAAATGTTTAGTATAGCCATTATTGGAGTCACATTAGCATGGTATTCTTGGGTCTAATGTATAAAAAAAGAAAGCATGTTAGTGCGTTCCCACATATGCTTCTATCATAACTACCCTTTTAATCTAAAATCTTCTTAAGAAGTAAGGATACGCAGGATAAGTATGGGATATACAGCACCATAACAAAGCTCAAACTACTATGAAATATGTGCTCATTTACCGAGTTTCTTCACTGGATAAAAAGATATTTAAATTAATTTCAAGTTAGAGTAATGAATTTACTTAAACATTCTTCTTTTAAAAGTAAAGTTTGTAAATCAACTTGATATGTATAAATTTATCCAAATCTAGGATCATCTGTTGTTTCCCCTCAATTTACTATAATCATCACTTTGATAAGTTTTTTGAAGTTGTGGTAAAATTTTTAGTTGGTTATTATCTATGTGTACTCTCACTGATACTGAAGAAACTTAAATTGCTGGTTAATTTCCAGCAATCTGGTGGTTTTTATTTACTTTTTCTATTATGGAGTGGACAAATTGTAAGGACATATTAAGGAAAGGCAACAAAACTATAAAACTGCACGTAAACAGCATAAACAGAATTTCCTGTTATAGGGAAATTTCCATATCTTAAAATTGTCTTCCATAGAGTAGCCCATCTAATTATTTGAATGATTATGATTACATATCAAATGTAAACACACATACCTATTTGAGAGAGTTCTTTGTTGTTGTTGCTGTTGTTTAAATATATAATAGATTTTTTGTTTTTTTATTTCATTCTACCATGTGGAGGAGATAGTACACAGACTGTTTAGAAGAGAAGGAATTACAAAAGAAAGCAATTATCTGTAAAATGCATGAAAAGCAGAAAAAGAAGCACTAATGACAGGAGAAACTACCAGTGATGAACTGAAAACACTGTTCAGTTGAGAAACAAGTTGTTTAAAAATGGCAGCATTTTTCCCCACATGCCTTGTTCTATTCTGAATCGCTGTCTGCTCGCATGTCTGACAGAATCTGGGGTCCTGCCTGCCCTTTCCATTCAGGCCCAGCAGGAAGATAAGAAAAGAGGATACCCCACCTCACATTTCTCATTGATTCATCCCATTTCCAGTGTTATTAATAGTGTTAAAGTTCAAAAATATTTCATTAATTTACTTCAGATATCAACTCTGAATAAATTTAAGTCATCTTAGTTTCCTACCTCTTCTGTCAAAGGAAGAGCTAAATCATAATGAAACATAGAGTGGTTTCTAACCTACTTATATATTAATTTTAATAGATATTTCCTAATTATACATTATTTCCTAATTATACATTAATTTTTAATAGATATTTCCTGAGCATTATCTCACTGATAATAGGTTCCCCCCTTATTTAAAATACAAATACAAATGTCAATGATCACAATCAAAGAATCTATGACATTCACTGCTAACATCACAGTAAATAGCAATTTCGCAGGCCACTGAATTTTACTAAATTTTTACAGGCATGAAATTCCTATTAATTTTGTTGTAATCTATTCTATATCTTTTCCTTATATAAAACATTATTCCTTTTCTGCAAACATTGATATATGTGATATAAGTTAATTTTCATCCAAACACCTAACAAATATTTTATTCATCCAACACATTTTTATTCAGTGCTTACTATGTGATAGACACTTTGATTTGATAGGTGAGTTACATACAATCCTGATCCAAATTATTATAATTAATAATGTTCACTTTTATTAGTATATCAAAGTCACACTCTGAACTAGTCTTGCCATTAAGCCTCATCAGTCACAGAGGGCTCTGGACTCTGCTAATGGACTCAGCCTGTTGCATAAACTATTACATATTCTCTCTTCAAAGATCTGGACAGAATATCTGTTGTTTAAGAGCTGGAAGAACAACTAGAACCTGGACCAGGACTTAATATTTACACATTGCAGTTGACCCTTGAATAACACAAGTTCGAACTGTGCCAGTCCACTTACACTTGGATTTTTTTCAACAAATACTACCCTTCCTCCCTTTTTTTTTTCTTGTTATCATTGGGGGATACAGGGAAAACGAGAGAAACAGAGGGGAAGGATAAGGGAAGTACACAAAGAGATTCAAAACTAGAACACAGATCAAGATGAGAAACATCTACTCATCTCCTGGACTAGAAGATACTCAGAACTAGAACAGAAGAGCAAAAGAAATAATAATTACCCAACTCCCTTCCCAGGAGTAGGGCTGCCTGGGGTTTCCCTGTGGAAACAGAGCAACAATTAGACACATTAGAACTACCAAAAGGTCCAAATTCTAAAATAATTGCATATTCTCCAGTTGTAGATTTTTACCTATCTGGATCTCTTTGAACCAAGGAAAATGTCTATGCTAATTATGAATACTAACAAGCTAAATACTTTTGTTTTTCATCCACATCAAATTAGATGTAACAAACCAAGAAATGTGGAAAGCCTGGTATAGTACTCATATAAACAGTAAGAAGTAACACCTGGAAGTATAATTATGAAGGAAAAAATATTAAACATATTTTTTTAAATAATGAAATAAAATGGTCTAGGACCATTTGTATGGGGGGAAAAGTTTCCTGCACATGTAACAAGCTCCTGAATGTGTCTACATATTATAGCAACAAACAATATTCAATGATCAAAATGATGGTACTGAGTATTGTGAAAAGGTAAACCCAACAGACTTCAATTATGAAGGTAAGTATGGAATACATCTTAGAAAGATTTCTCGTCAACTTATTAAATGAAATGTTTCAGAATAAAAAATGCTAATGTTAATTTAATAAGAGAATTAATTTAAGGAATATGTCATTTCTCTCAGGAGCAGCAATAGAAGAAAAACTACCATAAATTAACTTTGGTTCCGTAAAAGAACACTGAAATAAAAGTTAAAAGTGCTCAGAATACTCTAGACTTTCTTTTAACATCGTTTCAAAGAAGCCTTTTTAGATACCCCTCTATTTTTCTCTTTCGTCTGTTCCTAGCATTTTCTTCCTGCCTCCAGACTATGGATTGGTCCCAGGCTGAGTAAGGATTACAAGAATAATTTGTTTGTTCATGAGACCATCACATGGAATATGGAGAATACCACATACTACGACGTGTTCAGCTGCATTCAGGACAGAATAAGTATACCACTCTAGGATAGTCACATAAAATGATTTTAGAAAAAGATGACCTATTTTTAGTAACATTGTCAAATTCTCCCATTGCTGCTAGGAGATTGAAGATGTTCACTGGAAATCAAGTTTGCCACAAAATCACCCAGAAACATTTTACTTGCTATTACAGGCTGATGATGTTAGACTCGTACACCTAGGGAATACCTTCTTAGAGTGCCTTTGAGCTTTAGTTTGGTATTTCAGAAAGACCTCATAATCTTTGCAGACTCTCTCCTCAAAAAGAGTGAAACATACACTATATAAGTATACTTTCAAAAACACAACTCATTTTTTTAGAGCAGTTTCAAGTTCAAAGTAAAATTAAGCAGAAAGTACAGAGATCCTATACACCCACTGTACACACACACACACACACACACACACACACACACACACACACACAATCCCCCCCACTGTGAATATCCTGAACTAGAGTGGTGCATTTATTATAATCAATGAACCTACACTGACATCATTATCACGCAAAACTCATAATTTTACATTAGAGTTCACTCTCGGTATTATACATTCTATGGGTTTTGACGAATATAAAATGACATATGTCAATGATCACAATCAAAGAGATTAGTTTCACTGCACTAAAACTTTTTTGTCTTCTGCCTATTCATCCCCCACCCCCTTCACCCTAACTCCTAAAAACCACTAGTATTTTTACTGCCTCCAGTTTTGCGTCTTCTAGAATGCCATATCATGGGAATCGTACAGTATGTAGCCTTTTCGGATTGGCTTCTTTCATTAGTAACATGCATTTAAGGTTCCTCCATGTCTTTTCATAGCACAATGCTTATTTCTTTTTAGCACTGAATAATATTCCATTGTATCAGTACTTTTGATGAAATTTTTGAAGAGATACAAGGCAAACGCCACATCTATCTTTTCTATCATTTCCCTGTTACCATCATATTGCAGGTATCCAATAAATCAGTCGTCCCCAACCTTTTTGGCACCAGGGACCAGTTCTCTTACGAGAATCTAATGCCTGATGATCTGAGGTGGAGCTGACACTGTGATGCGAGCACTGGGGAGTGGCTACAAATACAGATGAAGCTTCGCTCACTCACCCCCTACTGTGTGGTCCAGTTCCTAACAGGCCACGTACCAGTACCTACCCACCGTCTGGGAGTTGGAGACTCTTGCAATAAATGACTTGTTGAATGAATATATTATTGAATAAATGAACATACAAATGATGTTACTTAGTCATTCTAAGCCTCATTTTTTTCACCTGTAAACAAGGCCAATACTTTTCTTATAATAGATGAGAATTAGAATAATATATTTAAAAGAGAGCTATTATCAATAATCTTAACTTTGTGCCTACAATGAATTTAGTCTCATAATTTTATTTTTACACAGCACAATTGAAAATAATAAAAACGCATGATAGTATTAAGAACTCTTATCTACTACAATGATTTCAGATTTGAGATGAAGTCTATGTCTGCACATTTATCTGTCAAAAGATCCACTTTTTATTTTCATATTAAATTAAATTAGCTTGCAGTTCATGAGGTTCAAAACAGATCTCTTTTTAGGAAAAGCTCTGTATCATAATTACTAATAGGTGAATATGAAAGGATAAATAAAAGATGGTTGAAAATTATAGAACACTGTTTAACATCACTGCTATACTAAGTATTATAGAAATTCACAGAGCCCTAAAAATATTGACAATCAAACTAGGGCATGTCTTTCTCTTGACACATTTACACATAAACACAATACTTCACCTACATCTATGTTCATCATTACCAATGACCTAGAGAACCTTGTATTTAACCTTTCTATTAGATCATTGTCTATGGCATGTGGCTAAACACATTGGAAGAGTTTAGGCAAAATTTTGTTATATGTTTGAGAATAATGGAAGCATTAAAGTGAAGACATCCATCATGCTTTTAGACCTCAATAAGAAAGAAACAGTTTTAATTTTGCAAAGACTATGGAAAACTTACATTGAGAAGAAAAGACCACAGCAGAAGCGAGGACAAAAGAAATTCATTTTTATGATATATATAGTCTGTAAGTATTTGAAATTCTATTTTTTTACTGATTAACTTAAAATATAAAAAAAATGCCACTCAACAGTTCTATGACAATTAATAGAATAAAGTAAAAAATAAAATAGAGCTCTTAGAGTCCAAAAGTTAAGACTCTAGGTCTATGAAATGCTAAACTATTTTTATGAGGAAAAGGTAAGACTGAAGTACTGAATGATGAGATACAGCAGAGGAAAACATGTGATATTAGTCCTATCTTAAAATGACAGCTCCAGCTCATTTCTCCTTCTAAGGTGTAAATGTAACTAAAATGTGCTGTCTGACACAATGCAGAAAGTGCTACAAAAGATAAAGAAGACAGAAATTAGAGTCCTAAAATTTTCCATTATCACAAAGGTCAACCTATACATCCAGGAATGATTGTCATGTGCTGCGAAGCTTGAGCCTGCCAATGAGGAAAAGAAGAAACTACCATTTGAGTTACTCCATAATGTACACTTTCCTACTTCCAAATGAACCCAAGTTGATTAGATGACCCTGGTAAATGTTAGCTTTTTAAACTCCAGATCAGTTGCCTTTTGCCTCTTGGCATTTTCTCGCTGGCAGGCTCACGTTTGGTGGCACACACCAGTAGTTCTTAGATGTGTAGGTTGACCTTTGTGATATTGGAAAATTTTAGACTGTAATTTCTATCTTCCCCTATTGCAGAGCAAAAGGCGACTAATCTAGAGTTTTAAAAGTTAATCATTACCAAGATTATATAATCAACTTGGGTTCATTTGGAAGTAGGGAAGTCAATATCATGGAGTAACTGAAGGGCCGAGTTATTCTTTTACTGACTCACTGTGCATATTCTTGTTGAGGAATGAGACAAAGTTTAATGACTAAACATACAAATGACATAATGAATAACAGTGAAGAATTTGATTCAAGCAAGTCACTGGTAATAACTGGTATCTCACAAACACACACACACACACACACACACACACGCATGCACACACCACACGCACACAAACAGTTTTTTTTTCCCTTCAAGGGCAATAGATTTTAACAGCACAAATGACCTTTTGTCATTCCATTTACAGAGACTCACATTCAAGAATTATTACATGATATAGCCCAAATGTTATACAGAACCACTGAACTACAGGCTCAATTTATGAAAGAATATTATAACAGTAAAATAAACACAAAGATTTTAGGGAAAGTAGAAAACTTCTCACATATTAGGTAAAATGTACAAAACAGACTTCTATAAGAGAAAGAAAAATTCTTGGTTCTTATGACTTTTGTTCGTATGTATGTTCATTGTGTGCTATATCTATTTTTCAACAGTTCAACTAAAACTATTTCTAAAGGGCGGACCGGAATGGGTAGAATAAAAGTTTTATTTGCCTAGACAAATCTTATCCAATCTTTCTTCCAAGAGAAAATTCCAATTAGGATCTTCTCCAATTTTTCCAATCTCTAATAAATGTTTCCAGTAATTGGAAATTTACTAACAAGCTTGCTTTTCTAGTTTTAGAGACAAGCACAAGTCAAAAAGTCTTTTCATCTGTCGAAATAAGTTTCTAAGCCCAAGATGGAGATGCCCAGGGTACCATGTCGGCAAACTAAAAGATATCTAACTTTGGTGTTCCTGTAAATGCTCCACTTGACCAGAAACACAATGTATCCAGTCAGCCAATCCCCAAACGCAGAGCCAGCTCTGGGCCTTATAATCCCAAAAAAGGTTGACTGTGGCTCCAGCAATTAAGGTATTTTATATATTTCTCTTCCTTTTTCTTTATCTCTATCCTATAAAAGCTACCTGCCTTACTAACCACTTTATGGAGTGCTAAATAGTTTGTCTGTATCATCTAAATTGTCTTCTTTAATCATTTTTAAACACATCTCAACTTCAGCCTGATGTTATTAGAAGTAAAAACAGCAGATTTTTGGTGGTCCTGAGGTAATAGAGCCACTCTCCACACACACACACACACACACACACACACACACACACACACACACACACACACACACACATATAATGGAAGTTTATTGTACTGGACACACATTCTATCTCATTACAAATTCATATTAGGTCTCAGAGGATACAACATTTTAGAACTATCATCAGGGCACCATCCAATCATGAGGTTTTTTTGCAGATTTCAGGCAGTCTCTTAAAAACTCTACGGCCCTCAAGGAATTAATGAGTATTAATTAACTGATTTTAGGATAATGTGAATAGAGTACGTAGCACTGCATATGTGCATCAAATAAATGTCTTTCATTTTAAATTAAACTTTCACATGGGAAGCTCAATTTCACTATAAGAATTTTAGCTACTGCTATGTTGGTCATTTTGAAATGATTTAGGTTCCCTAATATTCTAAGGTTCACATATTTTATAACAAATAAAATGTTCTCTAAATGGAAAATTTCAGCGTTCATTTCTAAAATGAAGAACTAGAAAAAGAACAGTTAGTACATTCAAAAAATTTTTAATGGACAAACTTCCTATTAAATGAAATTTGCTCATTCATGTAATTGTATACAATTATTTAATACATATCTACTATACCAAGTATTATGCTCAGCTATGGAGCACAATCTGCTTATAGAGAGGAGAGGTGTGAAGCTAATGTAGGTCAATTAAAATCCTTAGCAGAAGGAGGAAAAGACTTTTTCAAACTAAACCACTCCCACTCCAATCTCAATCTATGCACCCATGAAGAATCATCTCGTATAATGGAAGTTAATGAAGCCCATTATTCCCCCCTGGAATGGGCAGTATTACCTTTCACACTGATTCAGCATGCCAACCTGAAGCATATTCCACTCTTTAAATTTACTGGGGCACACCTTTAGTGTGCAGTTAATTAAACGTTTTAGCCAACGAAGTTTCCCACTTGCTTCTTACTGGGATACAGTAAGCAAAATTGTATTTATGTTTAGCAGAAAAGTTGCCAACATCAGTAAAACGTAAAGGAGAGATTTCCTACAATGGGATTGACAGTTCTGAACCCTTTAAAATGCAAGGACAATAAAGACTTCAATTCCTGACCCTAAAATCAGAAGAAGTACACTTTTACTTCCAATTTTAATATAAGGTTAGATCAAGCCCCAAGGGATTCCTTGCTTCTTTAAAATCTATAAAACTTAAGGCAAAGTATTTGCAAGTGGATGACATACAATATTTTCAAATATGATACTCATCATTAATCAGTTCAAATTTGATTGGTTGCCCTAGAGACATGCGAGGCCATGGATTTCTAAGACTGCGAAGATCACACAGGAACTCTGAAAGAAATCATTACCAAATATATAAATCAAGAAACGTTCTGCAATATGGACAAACTAGAATGCTTTACAACAACCTTAATGAAATCAGTAGACTAAACCTGATGGTGATGCATACACATGATTGTGTGTGGGCCACAAGATGTTAACTAGATAGGAAGCATTAAGAATATGCAATCAGAAGAAACAGTAGAATTTACAGATTACTAAAGGAAAGAGTTCAGAGAAATGGCTATGAAGAATTTAAACCAAGTGATGAAAAAAATAAAAACAAAGCAAGGATCTGGTTGTTAAATTTAAAGAAAATTTGAAACTTTACAGAGATAACAGAATTAGCATCTGGTCTTAGTAATGAAGTGTTTGAAGCTGACCAGCCCATGGAATAAAGCATAAAAAATAAAAAAAAAAATCAGGAAATGCATGAAGGGCTTAAATTGAAATTACATACAAAGTCCTTAAGAAGACAGCCAACCTGATACCTGTCACAAACCACTTTCCGAAAATCCCACTGGCCATCTCCAGTCTTAGAAGCAGCATCTGCAATGTCCCTTCATCCTTCATGCCCTCATGCACTGTTTTGTACCTAACTCTTTAAATCTACCACCTTTATCTTTTCCTCCATATCACTGATTCTCAAATTGCCTCTTAGACATTTTCATCTGGATTTCATAGCACTACTTCAAATTCAACATTTTTAAAAGGTCAACTACTCATTTTTCACTTCTTACCTACTTCAGTATTCATTTTGTTTCAAAGATACAAGTCAACCAATTCCCAGTCTTTTGTATCTGTTATGTTCTGTTCCCTCCACTAATAACTGGTCATTATGGCTTGCATTACCTCTTAGTTTGAAATAGTCCCTAATTGGTTTCCCATGATTGTTATCTATAAACTTCCTTTCTAATCCTCCTCAAATATCAGGATTATATTTTTAAGGCATGAGATGACTATGGAACATCCCTACTCAAAAATCATTCATGAGTTTCTATTACCTACTAACAAAACACACTTATTTTGGCATGACTCATAGGATCTTCAATAATCTGTCTCTAGTATCTTTTTCTTATCTTATATTCCTCAATGTGTGTATGTGTATGCCATAGTATAGTCAAACTACACAAATAGGATTCCCTCTTAAAGCTTTGCACTCTCCCACCTTAGTACCTCTATCTGGTGATACAACAACTGCTAGAAACAACTCCCTCGAACACTCGTTTTCTCAAAGAAGGCTTTTCATTCATGCTAGAGAGCAAAGGCCTTCCCTTACTTAAACATCTATAAGACCTTGTTTCTCTCTTAGCAGAGGAGTTAAGACACTAGACTTTGCATGCCAATCAGGGGGATTCTAATGCTACCCACTAGTTGACAATTACTTTATTTCTATAAGCCCTACTTTCTTCTTTTGTGAAATGGGAATAATAGTAGTACCTGTACCTTAAGAATTGTTGTGAGAGCTAAATGTACCAGCTCCTGGTAAGCATGCAATTGCTTCAAGTTATCATCATCATCACGTTCATCATCATTCTCCATTCCATCTAATGATATAATCAATGTCGCATGACACCAGAAGAAATGCAGTTTGGTATAGTATCTTGTTCATCATAATCTCCCAGTATAGGAGCTCAATAAATATTTGTTGAAATTATACATAAAAATGAATTGACAGATGTGAAATCAATAAGGCAGACTTAAAATTATGGCAAAAACATGAATACACAGAGTAAAAATAAAAGAAGGAAATATAGCTTAAGAGACTACTGAGGGTAGGAAAAATTACCAAGCCCAGTAGTGTAAACTGACTGCCAGAAAATCTTATGAAACTGCAGAGATATAGTTGATAAATCAAGGGAGATAGTAGTTTCATGGTAGAATTCAGTCTAGCGTCATGTATTTAATGTAGCATTGATTAAATGAAATAAGTGAAGAGAAGTGACCAAAATGGTTAAGGATTTAGAAATATAGCGAAATAAGAAATTTCTGAACAGAGGAAATGGAATATTCAAACTAAAAGAGAAAAGCAAAAGTGGAGATAAGACCATTTCCTTAAAATATTTGAAAAGATGTCACTTGGTAAAGAAAATAGCTGAATTCCATGTGGCTTCACAAGGTTTAAATAAGGGAAAATGTAATGGAAAGATTATTTTGACTCAATATAACAAAACTATTAAAGATGTCCAGGAATATATGAGGCTGCTGTTACTTATGTATATGGAGCAGTGAGTCCTCCATATACATAAGCATTTAGGAAAAAAACAGATGGCTCTGCCAGAGATGCTAGGAAATTTTTACTATATACTATGTAGCTGAGTTTCCACACATTAAAAGAAAAAAGGTACTGGTAAATATTATTGCAGTCAGGCGAAGGAATACATAAATGTACTGGTCTGATATGTTTGTTAAAATTTGAGTGTCCATAGAACAATAAAACTGGGTATACAGTATGACTGCAATCAAGTAAAATACATATATCAGTTAAAGCTAATAATCAAAAATGAAACTGAATTCTAGGGACAGAGGTTATAAGTGATTTCACTGTTTCTTAGAATTTGTCTTAATCATAAAAAAATCATGTTTTATATCAGTCACATTTCATGCATAAAAGAAATGTAGATCAATGGATAAATGGATAAAGAAGAGGTAGTACATATATACAATGGAATATAACTTAGCCAATAAACAAATAAATAATAAATAAAAATTTTGCATCTACAACAACACGGATAGACATAGAGGGTATTGTTCTGAGTGGAGTAAGTCAGATAAAGACAAATGCCATATATTTCACTTACATGGGGATTCTAAAGAACACAATAAACAAATAAAACAGAAACTCATAGATACAGAAAACATTTTGAGGGTTACCAGATGGGAAGGGGGTTGGAGGGTGAGTGAAAAAGGGGAAAGGATTAAGAAGTACAAATGGGTAGTTAAAAAAATAGTCATGGAGATGTAAAGTATAGCATAAGGAATATGGTCAATACTGTATTGTAATAACTATGTACGGTGTCAGATGGGTACTAGATTTATCAGGGTGATCACTTTGTAAGCAATATAAATGTCTAATCGCTATATGATATAACTGAAAATAATATAATGTTGTATGTCAACTATAATTAAACAAATAAATTATTAAAGACTTGAAAATCTAAATTTAAAAAAATCAGGTGTATGTATGTATGTGTGTGTATGTGTGTTGGGAGGAGACTTATTAATGCTTCTAAAAATCATACCACATGTGAAAGTAGCATCTACTGCCACCTGCTAATTATAACAACCATCCACAGCCACTCTGAAACTAATGTAATATTGTATGCCAATTATAACTGAAAAATTAAAAATATTATTTAAAAAAAGAAACACCTAATTCTCAGTATTTTTCTACAGGTTTATAATAAATTTATTTTTAAAAAAAAGAATAAAGAAAATAAAGAAGAGAGCAAGACAGACCAAGACAATCAAAGATTTATAATCTAATGTATTCATTGATTTTAATAAGCCTAGAGACAACCTTTTATCACATATAACAGATGACCTCCAAAATTCTATCTTAACTGCCTTTGACATAGCTATTCCACATGATACAGAAAATATCTAATAGATTAAGTTAATAAAACTCCACTGATTTTAGTTCTATCCACATTTCAAATCGATTTGACGCCACTTTAAATACCCCATTCTATTCAAAAGAGTTAAGTATGTTGACATTTTCCATTAAATAGTCAAGTTGTACTACATGCGAATTTCCAGTTTGGCTATTACTTAAAGAACTTCCTTATCTCTTAAGGGATATATTTTTTTAATTCTCAAGAAACTTAAGGACTTATGAATCAATTTTCTCCATACAATCACTGTTACAGAGAGATGCAGTTGAAATAACATCCAATGACAGTCTATGACAACTACAATAACTGATTTTAGTCAGTGAGATGTAGCAGCTATTGAGGAAGAAAAAATAAGGCACTAGCATCCTCCTAAAATTTCAGAAGTGTTAAAATATCTTAGGAAGCAGAGCATGCTATAGAAAACATCAAACAAACCTCAACAAAACGCACTTAGTAATTTCACCCATAGCAAGGGTTGAATATTAAATATTTTTCATGTTATCAATGGTTCCCTCATTCAGAAAAATGTACATAAACCCTTAAAATTGTAATTTAAGAATTATATTTTGAGTTTCTAAAATAATTTGCAAATAAATAAGACTTCAGATCTGTCCTTGATTTAAAAGTAGTAATAATTTAAACAATTTTTCTAAGAATATTCATTATAACATACCCATTTACATGATTTTTCCTATATGTATTTTTTATAACACTGATTATAATTTATGCATATTATTAGCTTAAGAAATATGTCTGGAAATCAACTAAATTAATATCATTTTGTGAAATATAAATATAAAAGAAATTGACCAAAACTTTATTAATTAATTAGAATATAATCTCTATGAAGGAAGACTTTCTATACCACAATGTCTAGAAGAACCTGGTATACAGTAGGTGCTCAATAAATATTTCCTGCATAAAGTAAATGAAAAACAGTCCATTACTGTTTCATAAAAGTCTTCTTAGAAAATATAAAATTTCCTATGCTTTAAAGAGGAATTTATAGACCCAATTTTGGGATCAATATTTTGTGTGTGAAATGTTTGTTTTGTTTTCTAATAGTTCTGTTATTTGTGTAAATTGTAATTAATTTCTATGTCATTTAAAACTAAAACAGATTGTAATGTGGAACTCATATAAACTTGGTATCCTTGCTTTTTACATGAAAGACAAATTAAAACCTTATCCACTATACTTTAAAGAAAATAAAAATTTTTTAATATTAACGGTAATCAGCATAAGTTTACATTAACCACAGCAGAGGGAAAAAACATCCATTTTTACTGCTTCCAAAGAACGTGGTGTGTAAAAACAACTGATTACACATCAGTCTTCTCTCTCATTAGGCATGTATACGTTTTGATTATAAGTGACATTTTCTCCTTGTATCCAAAACAAAAGTAAATATTTTTGTATATGACCAAAACATTCCAAGTTTCTCCAGAAAAATTCTCAGAGTTTCAGCTCTTCCAAAAATAGAAAGAGATGAGGGTGAAATATGTGGAAAAGACTGGCCTAATTTAGATAATATTCAAATTATACAAACCTACACTACAAGTATTTCTATCCAATACAAAAAGACGGCTGAAAGAAATACTGTACAACCCAAACATGGCACTCCTATGTTTCTTCTCAAAGTCACCCGTCCAGGGAAAATCTGTAAGAAAGGATTGTTCCTTGTATGTTAGTTGCCCCTGACATGAATCCCCAACTCACCCTCACACTCCAGTCCCAAAACCACTGAAATCCAGGCCACTAGCAAGGACTAACTGCATACACAGAATCCACTCCTGCCTTCAACCCCTATCTACACCCAGAGACTAGAGGTTCAAAAAGTAAGAAAAAATGCAAATGAATAAGTATTTGCAAGAATGTCTAAAAGCCATAAAACTCTTTAAAAAATCTATTTCCAATCATACTTATATACTGTATGTTTATATTATTTCTGTGATTTGTCTTATTCCGTGACACTATCTCGAGATGTCCATTTCCCCTACAGAAATCTCATCCTTCAAAATGAGTTCCAGTGCAACTTTCTCTGTAAACGCACCAAGAGGATTTAAACATTCCTTCTGTGCAGTCAAGGAAGTTTTTTGCACTTATTTCACTCCTCTTTGTAATTTTAGCTGTGTAATATACTATGAATCTCATCCCAATCAGGTTACAATGGCATTAAAAGCAAGATCTGAGGCTTTTCCTTTTTGTCTCTCTTTTAAAGTACTACCTACTATGACACTTGAATAGACATTCAAGAAAAATTCATTAAACTGGATTTGGAATTTTCTTCCTTATACCAATGTATAATACTTGTGACCAGTTGTAATATCCTTTATTTCTTACCATGGATGCTTTCATTGACTATTTCTAAATACTAGCAAATTTATAAGTATGTAATTTCTGAGTCATTTTCTCTCAGGGTAGAAAGTCAATTGAGATATCTATATTTTTTCCTTAAAATAATTCAATGAGTAATAAATTAAAGAGAGGAAGAAATCTTGAAAGTTTTGGTTAGTAGCAAATAGAGAGAGAATATATGTATTCAAATGTAATCTGATATAGAAATGGACAAAACTTTTGTCTTATACAAATTTACATTTGAAAAAAATCGATTATAGACAACTTATTTATTGAAAAGTTAACAGAAAGAAAAAATATATCTATTATAAAAGATGTTAAAACTCTGGTTAGTAAAAAGGTCCTTTATAATATTTGAACAAAATAGACAAGAAGTGATTACTTACATTGTAATTTTAAACTGCATTTGAGATGCAGCAAATAACACTGGTCTAGAAATTAAAAAGACCTACTACAAGTTTTGTCTCCAGTACCTATAGAGGGCCTCCTGTCATACACAGGATGATCATTAAGTATCTGAATAATAAATAAATTAATAAATGAAAGGAGTGAGAGTGTATAACAATTGATGATTAATTCATTCTGATTTAATTCAAACTGATCTTTCAGTTCACTTTCCGTATCCACAAGCCAACAACAATAATTCCTTCCTTACTCAGTGATTTTAAAGATTAAATAAGATTATAACTATAAAAGAGCTTTTAAAACTACAAAGAAATATAGAAGTAAAAGTCATTTTATTATAAGAAATATACAAGTAAAAGTCATTTTATTATAATTTATTTTATTATATATAGAAGTAAACTTACATAGCCATGTATTTTTCAACCAAGTATAATAATTAAAATTTGGAGAATTCTTAAAAGGATACATGTATACTAATTATATCATCCACTTCTTTTTCTGAAACATTTCTAAAAAATTCGTGTTGTTTTTAGGTAATTTAATTAATAATTTCTGAGGTATATGGAAGTTTAATGAAAATTTAGTTCGATTTATATATTAATAGTTTCCGTAGCCAATTAAAATTTATCCAAGCTTTTATTAATCAGTCTCAAATAAGACTTGAAATTTCTTAGAGCCCATTGTAAGTTAAGAAAGGTCTAATAACTTTCAAATAACTACAAATATAAAATGGATAATTCTGTGCTTAATCATCTATCTATAAATAGTTTTACTTTACTTTTACTCACTTGTATATTCTCTTAAATATAGACAAATTCCTTCCAGCCAAAATCTCAATTTGACTATATTTATTAAAATGACTCTATCACCAGTTGTAACAATATTCTGTCACTGGTCTATTTGTGCTGTCTCACAATAAATTAGTCTGGATATTTTGTTTGTTATTTCAGTGAAAGTGGATTTTGCCTCATATGATGCTGCTCCATGTACCCTCATTTAATTTGCCCACACATTCAGAGTCCATATATAATTTATCTAAAGTCCAAGAACAAATTTGTGGAATAATATTTACATCAGTCACAAAAATATGCATTGCCTCACAGATTACTCTTCTAGTGTATCTAAGTCTACATTTGGTGCATTGTTACAGATGAAACTTACACTGCACTACCTACTTTACCTTACAGAAGTGGCACTCACACATGATATGAAAATGAAATGACATTTTCCCAACAAGTGACAATAAACCAAAGGGAACTAGTTATCCTTTTTTTTTTTTTTTTTTTTTTTTTGCTTTATTATGAACAATATAATTTAGAGGATTATTCTTAACACTCTGGTTTAAGCTTCTCTGTCCCTCCAGTCTTCTGTCAAGGAATTAATGGCCTGGAAACAAACATTTAAATACACTGGGTAACCTACCTAATTAAAGGAACTCTGGGAGAATCCTTTCGTAAAAGAAAAATCATTTGGCAATAAACACAGTCATCTCCTTTTAGGACTAAAAATCATCTACTGAGTTGAGGCAGCACTTGAACCCTAGAATATTTCTGAATATTTCTGTTACTTATTTAGAATTTGAAGATCTACATTCTCATTCCTGTTTGCTTCGAACAACCTCTCAATTCGTCATACATATTAAGTGCCTGTTTTGAACTGAATGGATTCCATGTTAGGTATCATAAAGTCATGGGTAGATTTTCTAAGCGTGGATAAAACATGTATACAAGCCTCATATTTATAAAAGTAGTGTGTGTGTGTGTGTGTGTGTGTGTATGTGTATATATATATATACATATATATATATATTCACATATATATTCTTCTCCTCTTGAGAAATAAAATAAATAGAAATGTCAAACACTGTCATCTGAATGTTTATTTGACCCTTTTGAGCAAGTTGAAGAAAAATTTAACTGTAGTTGCCATGGAAAATCATAGTCATAACTCCTAACTACTTGACTTAAGTATTTTTTTAAGTGTTTCTGTACTTGTGTGACCAATTGAGTCATTTCTTCTACTCTTTAAAGAAAAAAAAAATGCTGTCAGAGTTCACAGAAATGTTAAAGGAAACAATTTTCCAAATCCTTTTTCATTTGTGAACCACTTAGGTTGCTGCTATTCATAAGTGTTTAATTTGACTGCACAAAATAAAAGACTTCCCTCCAATTTCCCCAGTTCCCCCCCACCTCTAGATGCCACTACAGCATCATGTTTGTATCCTATGGTGGTTGAATAGTAATTCATCTGTTTAGCCCTCCATCTCCCTAACTACACTGCATATGCCTCAAGGACAGGAACTGCATTATTCACCTCTGTGTCCCCAAAGAGGGCGTGCATCCACGCACACACACCCATACACACTCCTCAACAAAGGGTTGGTGAGTTAGTTAACTTCAAAACAAATAAACAAACAAAAACCATGTAACATCACTGGTGACAACAATAAATGGAAAAAGCTTTAAAAAAAAAGGGGGGGAAAGCATCTACACAAAAGGGCAACCTGCTGTTTGTGCACAGGGCCCTGGTCAAGTCACAGATCAGTTTAACCTGTAGTATGTGAATGATTCTGAAGAATTCCAACTTCCAGTAACTTTAAAGGCAGGTTTTCTCATTAAAACTGAGTTCCACTTCAAGAAATTTCCGGGAAACAAAACCTCTGCATTATCCATTAGAATAAGTTATTCCTTCTGAAAATTAAAACTTCAATTTTAAATTGACATCATTTGATCAATGGGCATCTAATGAGCCCTTTTATATTCATGAAAAAATAAGGCAAGGCAAAAGAGGAATTTTAAATGAATGTTTTTTAGTCACCTACTATGTCCCAGGCAAAACCTGTCCTTTGTTATTAAAACCAAAATTTAATCATCATTACTTTATAAAGTTCACGGGGGCAAAGACGTAACATTCTTTTATTATAAACCTCACAATTTGTCTTTTAGAATCTTAGGTTCCAAGTAACAAAAATATTCCATCAAGATTTTTTCAAACAAAGAAATTCTTTAAAAATTCAGGAGAAAAGTCAATATAAGCAGTTATCACTTTTTTAACATTTACAAACTCTTTAACTCCATATACTTTAATCCGAACCTCCTCCTCTTGGTCAAAATTGTTTTCTGAAAGGGGGCCGATCTTCCTAATCTGACAAAAACATTTAACGCTATGATTACTGCACTGCTTCTTAAAACTCCATTCTTTACTATTCTGTGACACTGCACTCCTCTTTCTTTTCTCAGAAGTTCATTTACTCTTCTCTTCTGTTTCCACCTCCTACTTAATGTCAGAAACTTTTTAACTCTATTTAGTTTTCTTCAAAATTGCATCCAGCCCACCACCACAAGGAACTCAACTGTCTTATCTTGCCAACGTGAATGAGTCCAATATTTGTTCTACCAACCAAATCTCTTTCATATTTCCAATTGTCTTGTTAGGTGTATCTATCTGGATGCCATCATGTCATACTGGTCACTCAAACTCAAGATATCCAAAATTTAACATTTTCTTCCCATATTCCTTACATTTATTAATGGTACTCAGTATTCCTAGAAACCCTGGGTCAAAACACTGGGGCCATCTTTTATTTTCTCTCATATTCTAACCTGAATCAAGTCCCATTGATAACACTTTTATATTATTTCACTCATCTCGTCATTCTCTCTACATTCCAGCTTCCATTAACAACATCCAAGCCCTCGGATCTGCAAAGCAAAAATACTGCAGAAGCTTTATAGGCTCTCCCCATCACCAGACCATCTTTTCTTAAGTATCCTACATATTAGACTAGCTTCCCTACTGCAGAGCCTCCTCTAAGTGGCGGTTCCTTATTTGCATAGAGGTCTAAACACCTTAACTAGCCAATTCTAATCTTCTACAATCCATTCTCATTCTGTCTTTCCAACGCTATCTCTAAACCTTATTCATCAAACCAGGCAATTCACTTTTGTATATGCCATGCCTTTTACTTGAAATTCCCTTCTTTTCATCCCATTTTCTTTGTCAAAATCAGTTTTACACTTTAAGGAGAAAAACCAAAAAATGTTTCTTTTAGTTCCCCATTTGGGAGACAGTATTTTTCCTTCAAATGCCGTGAGCCTACTCTCTTATGCCCCTATTTCACTGGAAGCTTTCTTCAGCCCCATCTCATGCATATAGCCTTACACATAAGAGATTCCTAAAAATGATGGACATATATTTTGAAGTTGTCAAAATCCTTCCCTCTCCTTTGAAAGGTTTAAAAATAAATATAGTTGATAAAAATACATAAAAGTTACAAAAATATAGCCTGGTACCCTCAATTTCCATTAACATGCCTTCTAAGCATGCCAATGTGTGTTTCTGATTTAACCCCCTCTTTGTTGTTCAAAAATGATCTACAACCAACAGGGACAGCTCTAAGCCACACACAAACACATTCCATATTTCCAAGTAAATGCTAACAGGAAAAATGTGTTTGTATAGGATTCAACTCTACCCATTAAAAATCAACAAGGACAAACTCTGTTTTCCCTCACCCCTGCAAAAGTGTGGACACGACATTGTTATTATTTCATCAGTTAGAAAAATCATACATTTCCAAGTTCACAAGTGTGAGAACAATAAAACTACTAAAATTTGGGGTGGAGGGTGTTAACTAGCATTTATTATTTTAGGAGCTTAAGTAAATTCTGACATTTACACTTTTCTCTTTTCTTCGAATAATTATAAAAAAAAAAAAAAAAAGATGAGCCTGAGCCCTGTTCTGAAAATACAATAAATGAAACAACTTGAAAGAGAACAAAGAAGGCTGATGTCCAGCTAGGTGCCAAGTGTTGAAATCAAGTGTCCAGATACGAAAGTCGAAGAGAGCAGAAACCATGGCAGAGTCGGGGGCCGTGGGAGACACAGGTGAGCAGCACTGCAAGATAATGAGCCAGATGGCCAGATGTTTCCTTAGCTCTTAGGAAAATGCCTGCTTCCCAGTGTCAACAGAAGCAGCAGGCCTTTCTGGTTGCCTTCTGATCAACTATCCTTTAGTGTACTCATACTGCAAG
Organism: Pteropus alecto; assembly: GCF_000325575.1. Taxonomy (NCBI): domain Eukaryota; kingdom Metazoa; phylum Chordata; class Mammalia; order Chiroptera; family Pteropodidae; genus Pteropus; species Pteropus alecto. The sequence continues at coordinate 16,821,412 of NW_006443138.1, read as the reverse complement.
CCAAGCATTGCACTTAGAGTTTTAAGAGTATTATCTCATTTAATCTACAAGCGATCATCTATAAGGAAGATACTATTATTGCCTTCCGTTTACAGATGAAGAAATTGAGGATGGAGAGGTTAAGCAACTTGCCTGAGGTCACACAGCTAGTAGTGTAAGGGTTTGAACCCAGTTAAATTCTTAACCTCTCTTCACTTCATACCTACGCTCATATATTATATTGATTTTTAATTGTTTACATTCATTTATTATTTATCATTATTATTTTGCTATTATTTCTATGCGTGTCTCACAAAAGGCCAGAGAACTTGACCTGCTCTGGGACTCTTGACAATAAAACAAGCCTAACTGCTGGCATGTGCTCTGGTTAAAGCTTCACCATGATGTTTGTACTTGCTCCTCGTTGACATAACTCCCCAGTAAGCAATTCTGAGGGGTTCTCCAGCAAGATCTCCGTTATGAGTTGAACTGTGTTTTCCCACAAGAGATCCATTGGAGTTCTGACCCCTAATACCTCAGAATGTGACCTTATCTGAAGATAAGGTCTTTACAGAGGTAATCAAGTTCAAATCAGGTCATTAGGGTGGGCCCTAATCTAATATGAACAGTATCCCCATAAAAAGAAGGGATTTGGACACAGAAACACATGGCGACAGGGAGTAGGGTATTGAGAGAGAATGCCATGTAAAGGTGAAAGCAGAGATCAGGGTGATGTTTCTACAAGCCAATGACCACCAAAGATTGCCAGCAAAGCACTAGAAGCTGGGCGAAAGTCGGGGAACAAATGCTTCCCTCACAACCCTTAGAAGAAACCAACCTGACTGACATCTTATTTCAGACTTCTAGCTCCAGAAGTGGGAGACAACAAATTTCTGTTTTTTAGATCATGCGGCTTGTGGTACTTTGTCATGGTAGCTCTAAGAAACTAATACACTCCTCTTCCAAAAACTTAAAAGACATATGGTCACAGTAGCAAGAGGCCATATTTCTATTCTACTTCTGTATGTAGTCCCTTAGAAATGCCTCTTAGTATATAAAGCTCGCTTCTCACCTCTGGGAAAAGCAGGGCACAACCTCTCGTCCTGCAATAAGCAAACAAAGTAAGATAGCCCTATTTCAAGGAAGACTTCTACGTTTCTAACAACCTGATCTCTAGTTTGCAGGACTGAATACATTTTTCATCACTGACTTTTTTTCATCAGTGTTATCAAGAGTGTAATAATTCAAGGTAAATTTTAAAATTATGGATAGCTAATACAGATAATTTTCTGGTAGTAATTCTCCCACAGAAATGTTTTATAAGCTAGAATATCAGCTAGAATGATACACGGGCTGGCACAAGGAATATATGTTGTAAAGGGGAGGAAAACTATTTTTTGCTGGAGTTACAAATGCAGCATGGACTTTTCTGCATGCATCAAGTAGAGATCCCTGCTCTTAAAATTTTTCCCTGCAAATATCATCATTACTTGGGCTTGTTTCAAATGTATATTCTCTTTACCTCTGGCTGTTCATTCGTCACAATTTTTCTAAGTAGCAAGGCTTTACATCTTTTATAATAAAAACTGGACCAGTTATATTGAAAAGAATTACTCTTTAAATAACTGCTCTACAAAAAAACTTTAGAGACATTTATAGTATCTAGGAATTATAAGCTTCGCAACATTTTACATAAATCACATGATGCAGTCTTCCCACATGAGCCTAAAACGACTTAATATCATCCTGGTTCTGTCTATACAAAAACCCTTCAAAAACACGTACCAAATATGTGAATAAGCCATCAACCATTGTCAGGTAATTCAAAGGCAGATGAATTATAGCCTATTATCTTAGGAACTGATTTACTGTACAATTCACAGAATGTAGAAAACAGAGGTAGTGAGGTATGTTTTTCACATATGCTTTTGACATGACTTTTTTTGTTTGCCTAGAACTTATTTCACACAGCAACAGATATATTATTATGACACTTGAAGAAAATAGCAATTCCTAAAAGACTACATAACAGTATAGCACACAGTCATTTCTATGAGATTCGGCCACTTTGCATTTTAAAATTAAAGTGTTAATTCACGTTAACAAAAGGAAGCTTCTTTCTCTGAAGTGTGTAAGAGTGACTGTCTGATTCACTGTATTATAGAATTATAAGAATTGCCTTCATGAATAAAGCGATGAATAAGACAGCCTAGACACCTTATTAAAATTATAATTAGCAACACATAACCTCACAGTAGCACCTAGCCTATATGGGATAACATTTGTTCAAATTATTTTCCAGTGGTACAAATAAAAACTCCCAAATCACCTGCAGAACGTCCATAATGTTATGAAAATTGGCAATCAGTGCTACGGAAAACAAGGCACAGATGATGATGAACAATATAAAATATGCACAATATAGTGTAAATAGTTTGAGTTTGAAAAGCAACTAAAAACTATTACTTCAGATATTCTGTTGACATAAATCACAGTATGAACCAACACTTACACTTGCATTACATAGACATATCTTAATATCTTTTACTATTACAGCTAACTTTTACTTCAAGGTGATTATATCTGAGCATATGATGAAAAAACCCAATTTCACAAAAACGTGAGGTAGGAAATTTCATATCCCCATTTTACAGGAGAGGAAACTGAGGCTTAGAGGAGTTGTAATCTGCCCAAGGTCATAACTGGTAGCTGGCCAGTTGCAGAGCCTGCACAGACTCCCAAGATAACTTGCTCTCGATCTTTAGGCCACTCTGCTTCTTAACAGAACTGGCCTAGGGGGTTGGGTGGGCAGAAGATTCAATCAAAGTTTAGCTAACGACGCTGCTGAGGAGGATACTTACAACCTCGGATAAGGCCTTTGAGAAAAATGCTGAAACTGATCCCAGGTGGCCCTTCTGGGCTTAGCAAGGCTTTGAGCAGCTGGGCACCCCCTGATGTAGACTCAACATCAAAGAGGAAGAAATCATCCTGAAGTCAGACAGAGAAACCCCACCTACTGGGCAGAAGACCACTAGGGCAGGATTCTTGCTAGGACTTCAAAGTTGTTTCTCTGTTCTGGTAACAAAATCTTGACAATCAAGTGGAACACATAGTTTTGGTTAATATAGGTAGGTAATTAGCTATATATTAAGGGTCGGGGGGAGCTAATAACAGGAAAAGCTAGGAGACTAAAAAGATTGAACATACATGTATACATCTATATCTCTTGAGCTAGATGCTAAACATTGTGCAGAGTGCTTTCAAATACACTATCTAATATAGGAACTTCTACCCATCTCACCAGTGATTTCTTTGTGCCAGGTACTACAATGGACAGTTAACAAGTAAGAACATTGAGGTTAGTCATATTCGTCTGGGTCACAAGGCTACTAAGAAGCACAGGCTCTAACCTCAGACCTGTTTGATTTCATCTGTGCCATACCAAGGGAACATGACTTGAAATGGCCATATTTTTCAAATAATACTGTATTATTCAAATATACTGCATTAACATGGTCCTATTAAAGAAAAGATAAAGAATGAAAGCTAATTCCTGTGGTTAATG